>NC_080055.1:1212018-1217018 GCF_026212465.1 Amaranthus tricolor | reverse complement strand
AAACAAAGAACAAAGAAAACTTAAATCATTAAAATATAATTTTACGTATTACATCTTTCTTTAATACATAATTATCGTTTTTACATACTCGTAATATAAACTACATATATACTAACATCACATAGACAATACAATAGTTTCTTAATAACTTCATATAAAGTTACCTGCAGCATCTGCTCCCGAAGTATGGGAACAGCCGATAGAAATCGGTCAGCTTTAAAAAAAACCGAGTATAAAAACTTACCGCAATTATACAAGTATAGAGAATATATGCATTGCAAAAAGTAATGTGCAAAGATAAGTGCATCGCAATAAATAATCTGCAAGGTATCTTATGTATTATAGGGAATTCATCTTTATATTAGATTCATTTATATATATTAAACTTCTGGTCCTTCTGCTTGAGTACCAGGGCGTGATTTACTAACACTTCTGCTTGAGTGTTAGGGCGTGGAATCCGATTACTTATTTAATGAATGCAACACATATGATCTTTGTTTGATAGATGTAAGGGCCTGTTAGGGTGAGGTGAACCAAAACCCATAACTTAGTGGGAGTCGTCACTCCTCCAGTACAATATTGCTCGAGCCACAGGTCAGGTTAAACAACATTACTGTGTTCGCTGTATTTTACGTGCCGAAAAACACGTCCCACGTTTTTTACATGCCGGAAGCATGGTTCGGCATTTCCTTACTATCAAGCCTTTTTATTATCATGTTACTGTTTTCATATAAATGCAACATTACAATAACATATAATAGAAAATAAATTTATAACAACTTGCATATAAATATTAAACTAAATCGAAACTAAAAATGGGTCCTTAGTATTTATTTATAGATAAATTTCAATTATGCTTTATTATTTTCTTAATAACTTATTTTTAAATTTTGTACATGAATAATTAATTTTCTTATGATCAAAATCTACACGAAATATTTTAAAATAAATAAATTATTATTAAATGAGTTGGTGTATATTCTTACTCACCAAAATAAATTAATTTTAATTTTAATTTTCATTTTTCTTTCTTTTTTCCTACAATAACAATTTAGATTATTAATTTATTTCTTTAAAATTTAAATATCATAAAATTTCACATAAATAATTTAAATGAAAAGAAAATACAGTAACACTAAAATAAATTATTTTTTTCCAGAAATAATTATTTTTAACCCAAATTTATGAATTTCCTTATTTTATGCGTTTTTAGCAAAAATTTATAATAATATTTATACTCCACTATAATTCACAAAATTAATACACAACTTATATTTCATATATATATATATATATATATATATATATATATATATATATATATATATATATATATATATATATATATATATATATATATATATATATATATATATATATATATATATATATATATATATATATATATATATATATATATATATATATATATATATATATATATATATATATATATATATATATATATATATATATATATGTACAGAAAAATTTTCGTTTAAAAATATTAATGTTTACTATTTTAATTAAAATTATTTCGGTTTATGCGGTTTTGGGCAATTTAAATGAATAATTCATATAAAATAAAATACAACGAATTAGTTCACCAAAATTTCCAGAAATATTAATTTATATATAATAAACACATATAAAATTTATGAGTATAATTTTATGTAAATATATATATATGTGAGAATTTATACCTTTAATAATTTCACTACTAACCAATTTCTTTTGTTGTAGAAAATCTAGCCACAAAATTGACTTCCACCCCTTGAATTTCTATAATTAACACTAAATACTATTATTAGGAAATTTTTGAGGATTTTTAGGAATTTTTCTAGGGTGTTTTAGAACTTTTAAGAATTAGATTATATTAGGGAATTAATTTTCTGATTTTCCATCTTTTTTTTTAATCCCACGGTATGCTTGGACTATATATAAGCTAAAGATTATAAACTTTACTTATTATTTTAATTTTGCCTTCGTGGCCAAGAAAATTAAGGATAAGAACTAAATTAAAGTTTTGTCACCTAGCCTAGTCTTGCCACCCACTTTTTAGATTTTTACCTTTTTTTTATTTTTTTATTTTTTTATTTTTTATTATTATATATATTTTTTATTTTTAATAAATTAATATAGGAAATAAAAATATTAAGTTATTGTAGGTAATTTAGATAGACTTTATATTTAGATAATTTATTTTAAGAGAAATAAATTATATATAAAAGAAAATCAAGAACTTTAAAAACGATTGGAACAAAATTTCGAAACGGCATTAAAAAGAAAATAATAAAACGAAACGATTATTGAATTTATCAAAATATTTAAGATTAAGAAAAAGAGTCTGTTACAATATACATATATATTTAAAATATTTTATAAGTTCTGAAATATGTTTCAAAGTCTTAAAGATAATTACGTTTACAATCAGGTTAGTTTCGTAATTATATTTAAAATATTTTAATAGGTCAATGTTCCTTGAAATTATATTTGAAATATTTTAATAGGTCAAGGTTCATTAAAAATTTACTTTGATATTATTTGAAATGAAGTTTGAATATTTTACTACACGTTATTGTTTAACGTTTAAATATTTTATATTTGAACTTGAATTTAAATATGTGGTTAAAATTAATTTGACGATTAAATATAGTACAAGGTACACTTGCTTTGTTAATTATAGTACACGGCTATATTTGATAATTATGCAAGATCTAGAGTAATAATATTAATAGGATAATATTTGAATATATAGTAAAAATAGAAAATGACGATTTGAATTAATGCTAAAAAATAGGAATTAATTTGAATGATTAATTAAATGTTGATAAATCTGGTTTGTGCTTATTATTCAATATCTTGTATGAGTACTAACGTGGCAGCATAGCATTGGACAATTACAAACACAATGACGAAATTATTTTTAGCTGTCAGTACACGTCAGTTTGAAGATAACCTCAAGATCTTAAAGTCAGGCGCTGAATGACCAGGTCAACAGAAAATAACGGATATGAGCCTTCTTGTTTTTGAAGATGTGTTGAGGCGTAACACTATATATATGAGGCTTCATTCCAGAACTAAGGATACATCTTGATACACCACTTCTTACAACTTTCTCTCTTAATTTAGAAATTCTCTAAGAGTTGTAATTCGTATTTTGTAATTCTTAATTGTTAGTTCATCTAACTCTTACATTTGTAATAGGCTTAAGAGTTTAAAAAGAGTTAGATTAAGTTTAATACGCCTAATCAAGAATACTTTACAAAGTGTTCAACTTGTGAATCTCTATTGTGAGATTTGGTATTTTGCTTTTATTAAAGGGACTTGTAATACGGTTCTTGAAGGGGAAGAACATGGTGAGAGGAGATAGTGAGATCTTCTTGTTTGTATTAAAGTCGGCTTAATAAAAGGCGTTGAAATCCTACGGGTTGAAAGAGAACCCATTGGCGGGGAGTAGGCTAGTTAGAACCGAACCTCGTTAACATATCGTGTGTTATACTTTAAAGTTTATTTTCCGCACATACGATTAGTGTTTACGAATTGGCTCAAAGTGTTCCAGAAGACAGTTTTGACAGACTCCTCAAACTCTTGAGACAAACTGCCAGACAAAGTTTAAAAAGCCCAAACTCTCTATTCACCCCCCCTCCAGAGAGTATTCAACCTCCTATTAACTTATATATATATATATATATATATATATATATATATATATATATATATATATATATATATATATATATATATATATATATATATATATATATATATATATATATATATATATATATATATATATATATATATATATATATATATATATATATATATATATATATATACATGTATATATATACATATATATATATATATATATATATACATGTATATATATATATATATATATATATATATATATATATATATATATATATATATATATATATATATATACATATATATATATATATATATATATATATATATATATATATATACATGTATATATATATATATATATGTATATATATATATATATATATATATATATATATATATATATATATATATATATATATATATATATATATATATACATGTATATATATATATATATATATATATATATATATATATATATATATATATATATATATATATATATATATATATATATATATATATATATATATATATATATATATATATATATATATATATATATATATATATATATATACATACATGTATATATATATATATACATACATGTATATATATATATATATACATGTATATATATATATATATACATATATATATATATATGTATATATATATATATATATAAATATATATATATATATATATATATATATATATATATATATATTTATTTATATATATAAATATATATATATATATATATATATATATATATATATATATATGTATATATATATATATATTTATATATATATATACATGTATATATATATATATATATATATATATATATATATATATATATATATATATATATATATATATATATATATATATATATATATATATATATATATATATATATATATATATATATATATATATATATGTATATATTATATATATATACATATATATATATATACATATATATATATATATATATATATATGTATATATATATATATATATATATATATATATATATATATATATATATATATATATATATATATATATATATATGTATATATATATATATATATACATACATACTATATATATATATATATATATATATATATATATATATATATATATATATATATATGTATATATATATATATGTATATATATATATATATATATATATATATATATATATATATATATATATTTATATATATATATGTATATATATATATATATATATATATATATATATATATATATATATATATTTATATATATATATGTATATATATATATATATA
>NC_080055.1:1202018-1207018 GCF_026212465.1 Amaranthus tricolor | reverse complement strand
TATGAGGCTTCATTCCAGAACTAAGGATACATCTTGATACACCACTTCTTACAACTTTCTCTCTTAATTTAGAAATTCTCTAAGAGTTGTAATTCGTATTTTGTAATTCTTAATTGTTAGTTCATCTAACTCTTACATTTGTAATAGGCTTAAGAGTTTAAAAAGAGTTAGATTAAGTTTAATACGCCTAATCAAGAATACTTTACAAAGTGTTCAACTTGTGAATCTCTATTGTGAGATTTGGTATTTTGCTTTTATTAAAGGGACTTGTAATACGGTTCTTAAAGGGGAAGAACGTGGTGAGAGGAGATAGTGAGATCTTCTTGTTTGTATTAAAGTCGGCTTAATAAAAGGCGTTGAAATCCTACGGGTTGAAAGAGAACCCATTGGCGGGGAGTAGGCTAGTTAGAACCGAACCTCGTTAACATATCGTGTGTTATACTTTAAAGTTTATTTTCCGCACATACGATTAGTGTTTACGAATTGGCTCAAAGTGTTCCAGAAGACAGTTTTGACAGACTCCTCAAACTCTTGAGACAAACTGCCAGACAAAGTTTAAAAAGCCCAAACTCTCTATTCACCCCCCCTCCAGAGAGTATTCAACCTCCTATTAACTTATATATATATATATATATATATATATATATATATATATATATATATATATATATATATATATATATATATATATACATATATATATATATATATATATACATATATATATATATATATATATATATATATATATATATATATATATATACATATATATATATATATATATATATATATATATATATATATATATATATATATATATATATATATATATATATATATATATATATATATATATATATATATATATATATATATATATATACATGTATATATATACATATATATATATATATATATATACATGTATATATATATATATATATATATATATATATATATATATATATATATATATATATATATATATATATATATATATATATATATATGTATATATATATATATATATATGTATATATATATATATATATATATATATATATATATATATATATATATATGTATATATATATATATATACATATATATATATATATATATATATATATATATATATATATATATATACATGTATATATATACATATATATATATATATATATATATACATGTATATATATATATATATATATATATATATATATATATATATATATATATACATGTATATATATATATATATATATATATATATATATATATATATATATATATATATATATATATATATATATATATATATATATATATATATATATATATATATACATACATGTATATATATATATATATATACATGTATATATATATATATATACATACATATATATATATATATACATATATATATATATATATATATATATATATATATATATATATATATATATATATATATATATATATATATATTTATATATATAAATATATATATATATATATATATATATATATATATATATATATATATATATATATATATATATGTATATATATATATATTTATATATATATATACATGTATATATATATATATATATATATATATATATATATATATATATATATATATATATATATATATATATATATATATATACATGTATATGTATATATTTATATATATATATATATACATATATATATATATATATATATATATATATATATATATATATATATATATATATATATATATATATATATAAATATATATATATATATATATATATATATAACCATGTATATATATATATATATATATATATATATATATATATATATATATATATATATATATATATATATATATATATAAATATACATATATATATATATATATAAATACATAAATACATATATATATATATATACATATATATATATATATATATATATATATATATATATATATATATATATATATATATATATAAATATATATATATATATATATATATATATATATATATATATATATATATATATATATATATATATGTATATATATATATATATATATATATATATATATATATATATATATATATATATATATTGACCCACTATCCCCATATCTTTTTATTCTGGTCAGCGAAGCCTTAGTCTACTTTCTGAGAAAAGCACAAGACATGAATATGATTGAGGCAGTTAGCATTGGGAAGGCAAAGGTTAATCTAAAGCATCTCCAATTTGCTGATGACATTCTTATTTTTGCTCCGAAAAACCAGGTATGCATCATGAACTATTTTAGAATCCTGGATATATTTGCATTGATGTCGGGCCTGACTATTAATTATAATAAGTCAGCATTCGTCCCATGGAGGTTAGATGATCAGTCTTGGGGTTAGTGATCTTGCTAGTAGCGTGGGTTGTGGTTATACATGTACCCCATTCACTTATCTTGGTTTTCCCCTCGGTGTACACTATAGCAAATGCTCGGCATGGAAACCGGTCCTCCGGAACATAGAAAACAAGTTAGCATCGTGGAAAGCAAAGCTTTTATCCAGAGCTGGTAGATTAACCCTCATTAAAAGTGTGCTTAACAGTCTACCTGTTTACTTTATGAGTATATTCAGAATGCCAAAAACAGTAGCTGCAAGGATTGTGAAACTTCAGAGAAGGTTTTTTTGGTGTGGAAGTCAGGGCGACTCAAAATGTTGTCCTATAGTCAAATGGTCTGATATCGAGCTTCCGAAAGAGATGGACGGCCTGGGTGTTGGGAACATTATGCATAAAAACCTCATTCTTCTTTTCAAATGGTGGTTGCGGTACTCGGAATCTGATAACACATTGTGGAAGAAAATTCTCCAATCGGTTCATGATTTGAATGGGGCAAAAGCTTCCAGGGATACCTTCAGCAAAGTCAGGACAGGAACATTGGGCTTCTTTGATGAATAACGATTCAGACACTGTCAAAATCAGATCCATCGTTGAAGAAGGTATGATACTTCGGGTAGGAGACGGTAGCTCAATTCATTTTTGGCATGACAGATGGTGCGAAGCAGGGGTCCTAAAATCTTTATATCCAAGGTTGTTTGCAATATCTCTTCAAAACAAGCTCTGATATGCCAGATGGGTGAGTGGATTGGAAACTCTTGGGAATGGAGGCTAGAATGGCGTCGTCCTTTGTATGATTGGGAAAATGAAGAGGTGCGCGCTCTTCAACATATAATTGCACAGATTGGGCCGAAAAGAGATACGAAAGATGGGGTCTTCTGGAAACATTCAGAAGTTGTGTCTTATCCTATAAAAGACATCACTACAGCGTTATCTGTGACCCTTGCTCCCTCCCTACCGAAATCTGTAGTCTCCTTGGTCTGGAAAAATTTTATACCTCCAAGAGCAAAACTAGTTGGTTGGTTGGCAAACAAGGAAAAGCTGAAAACTGGAGAATTGCTCGTGGAAAAGGGAATCACTAGCCCCCTCGATGCCAACTGCCCCTTTTGCGGTACGGAAATAGAATCAATCTCTCACCTTCTTTTTGTTTGTAGATTCTCTTGGAGCGCTTGGATGGATATTCTAAAATGATGGGGCCTCTACGCTCCCCTCCAGAATCAATGTACAAAATTCAGTATGCAATGGTTGGGGTTGATCAAAGGTAAGAAACACAGGAATATCTGGACCCTCACTTTGGGTTGCGTCTTCTGGTCCTTGTGGTACGAAAGAAACCAGATTAAGATCGAAAGGAAAGCGCCCAACCTTCAAAATTTTGTGTTGTCACTGAAGATCAGGATAGGAATCTGGGCTAGGGAAATGTTGGGCTCCTCTGGGTGGGACACCACATGTGATACATAATGATGACTCGTTCGTCTTGCAGGCTTATTGACCCTGAAATGATTTATATGGGATGCTTTTGTTTACAACTCTTGATGTTTATGTTTATGTTTTAGTTCTTTTGTACATGGTGTGTAAGGTGATAGCGTAGCTCTTAGTCTTCTGCTTGGCGGTTTATGTTTTCTCCTAGTTGTGATGTCTCTTCGAATGATCTGGTTTTCTTTTGTTGGCATAGCCCACCCCTATGCTGTTTTGGGTGGACTGTTCCTCGTTTTCCCCTCGTCCCGATGGCTTTTTCCCCACTGGGGTTTTTATGCCGGAAGGTGAGGTGTGTTGCTTGGTTCAGTTGGTTTTATCCCCTCATCTTTTATATATATTTCCGAAATATATATATATATATATATATATATATATATATATATATATATATATATATATATGTATATATATATATATATATGTATATATAAATATATATATATATATATATATATATATATATATATATATATATATATATATATATATGTATATATTATATATATATACATATATATATATATACATACATATATATATATATATATATATATATATATATATATATATATATATATATATATATATATATATATATATATATATATATATACATATATATATATATACATATATATATATATATATATATATATATATATATATATATATATATATATATATATATATATATATATATACATATATATGATATATATATATATATACATACATATATATATATATAATATATATATATATATATATATATATGTATATATATATATATAGTATATATATATATATATTATATATATATATATATATATATATATATATATATAATATAGTATATATATATATATATATGTATGTATGTATATATATATGTCTATGTTTATATATATATATATATATATATATATATATATATATATATATATATATATATATATATATATATATATATATATATATATATATATATATACACGCACACACACTACATATATATATATATATATATATATATATATATATATATATATATATATATATTATATATATATATATATATATATATATATATATATATATAT
>NC_080055.1:1190881-1198381 GCF_026212465.1 Amaranthus tricolor | reverse complement strand
GACATAAGAACAGAGCTGCAGAACTTCTAGCAACCTCTATTCCCAGAAAATATTTCAAAGGACCCAAGTCCTTCATTTTAAAACAATCACTAAGATAAGACTTGAAAGTACACAAAGCAGCGGAATCATTCCCAGAAATAACAATATCATCAACATAGACCAAGACATTAATCTGTATACCTGTCTTAGTGTATGTAAATAAAGAGTAATCCGAATAAGATTGAAGAAAGCCATACTCTTTCAAAGCTGTGACTAACTTTGCAAACCAACATCTGGGAGCCTGTTTCAAGCCATACAAAGACTTTCTCAATCGACAAACCATATTGGGATGGGGACTCTCAAATCCGGGAGGCAACTTCATGTAGACTTCTTCATCAAGATCACCGTGCAAGAAGCCATTGTGGACATCCATTTGGTGAAGTTCCCAATTCTTAGATGCTGCAATTGCTCAAAAAATACGAACAGTAGTCATTTTAGCAACTGGAGCAAATGTTTCAGTATAATCAATACCAGCCTGCTGATGATTTCCAAGTACAACCAATCGGGATTTCAGTCTTTCAATGTCACCGTTGGACAAGAACTTTGTCCTGTAAACCCACTGACTGCCTAGAGCTTTCTTACCAGGTGGAAGCAACTCCAAGGTCCAAGTGCCATTGTTTTCAAGTGCCCGTATTTCTTCCTTCATTGACTGTCTCCAACCCTCATATCTCATCGCCTCCTTAAAGGATTTAGGATCATTGGTACTAACTACAGCTGCAACAAACTTACAGTAATTTACAGAAAAATTATCACAATGTATATAATGTGCAAGAGGATACGGAGTACCTGAAGGATGATCAGAAACTGAAGCCGGGTGGGATGGACTACTAGCAAAAATAGTATGAGTGACATGATCACGAAGCTTAACTGATGGATACTTAGTACGGAAACCTTGACCCATATTTTCAGTGGACTGTTGTAGATCGTTAAGGACCTTAATGGGCTGCTGTGCATTGCTGCCTGCATCAAGCTGCGTGGTCGTGGGCTGGAGCTGCTGGGCAGAAGCTGCCTGGTGGTCAGAGAGCTGGGCGGCAGTGCTGGTGGGATTCGCAGCGCCCACTGGCTGACCGCTGGGAATGAGCTGCTGCGAATTCCTATTATTCCCATGCTCACTACTCGTTCCTTCCCCTTCTTGATCACAACTATGCATCTCCACACCACAATCGTCATCACACACACCCAAGTCCGCAAAATCTTTATGAATGTCACCCACAGAATCCTCATTGAACTCAATATTAACATCATCGAGAGAACTAAACGGGAACACATCTTCAATAAATTTGACATCTCTTGATACCATGTAGAGAATAACGGAATTGGCTTGTCTTCATTAACCAAGCAAAGTGTATATATGTTTACATACTAATCTATGAAAATAAGGAAATAATAACCAATTACATCAATTATGCCTAATTACAAGATATTTACCCAAAGATTATATTCCAATCAAATATTCCCAATACTCCCAAAAGATATTTACCAAATATTCCCATAATATCACACGATTAAGAAGTATGTTTTAATATGTGAAGCATGTTATTAAAGATAATTTAAACAATAATTTAAACATAAAATATTGTAGGACATTTTTTTAAATAGATAGGACATCATCAAATTAAAATAATAAATATTTTATACATTAAATATGATAAGATGCATCAAATAAGTAAAACACTATCAGAATAATTTGATTAAAAACTTTATTGAATGCTTTCTTTGGTTTTTATTTTTTATAACATTTTTATTTTTCTTTTTATATAATGCACATTTATAATCTATAATATATTTAGTTTTATATAATAAACTAAATAATTAATATTAACCTAATATGCATTAAGACGAATTAAATAAGATCACACTTAAATATATTTTATTGTATACATGGAGAATAAGTATATTAAAACCTGATGACATATATAATTAAAGTTTTATTACTGAAAGGGACTTGAGTCATCATAGGATTCATAGCTCATAATCTACAAGCATTTAATATAATTCCTCAGCCTTAAAGCTTGTGAATTACTATATTATATCATTATCAATGGTATCATCAACAAAATTATTATTAACATTTTTCATATGTTTATCATTTAGCGATTTTTGTAAATAATTTATCAAGCGTTTATCTTTGAGATTGAACTAATTCATCAATTCACTTTTTCTTTTACGTTTTTCACATCCAGATAATTATCAACTAATCATCCAAAACAATAAATTTTCAATCAAAAATCAAAAGAGAACAATACAACATGATTTGGAGCAAACATCCCAAAGCGTTTGACAATCTAGCTACAATTTAATCTTGCTCTTGCAATTAATTATACCACTTTTTAATATTCTTATTACTGTTTTTTCAATGATATAATTATAAAAATAATTTAAACCAACAAAAAAAATCTCAGTCACAATCACCAATAAATTTTACCTGAAATTCCCTGATGCAAATGTGGTTGCATCAAGTAAAGATACCAAAGGAGCCGCACAAGGCTGCATACATACCTCAGAGAACAGCTCATGGTTTCAGAACAGCTCAGCAGCGAACTAGCGAGCAGGCCACCTTGCACGACACTTGGATACCAAACCAGTACGTCTAGGACTTGGCATAAAGTGGAAATGGAATCTTGGTACATGGAACTCCATGCCTTGGCCCAAGAACATCACTATACATCATGGATAACCCACTGAAATGAGCCGTGAAGGTAAGCCACTCAGCAGGTAGTACAAATCAGAACAGAACAAAGTTGCAAGCTTGTTCTGACCAGCTGACCTAGCACGCTTTGTCCAGTTCGTGTTTCATGGTTTCATGTGCCACCAAGGGTAGAAATAGAATCTCTACACTAGGATCTTCCTATCAAAGTCCTAAAATCATTCTAACCATCAACGTGGGGTCCTAGAAGCTAAGCTAAAGGAGGGCTGCTCGGCTGATTTGCAGATCAGAATTTATTCTAAGTGTTTTTGTTTCTGTTTTAAGTGTCTTGTAATAGCACGTGGCTTTTTAATTAGGCATGTGCTAATATAGCCGTTATTTTAGTTGAGGACTCTATATAAGGAGGGCCTCACCGATGTAATAAAGGCTCATGTACGTTTCATATTGAGATTAATCAAAGGTTTGAGGTATTGTTCAGAAAAGGAGTTTTCTGTTTTTTTAGAAGTTTTTTTGCAAACTTCTACAAAGTTGTGATCAACTTTGGCCGGAGAGATTAACGAGTTACATAGCAACTTGGATTCTCGAAGGAGCAATACAATCAAGGATTAAAACATCCTTGCATTGTGAATATCATAGAGTAATCATACAAGGCAGACAAAGTGCCTCAGTCATCAACATCGGAAAATCAAGAAGTGTCTTCTTGGTTCGTTTTGAGTGCCTGGGTGTTTGTTTGTGAAGTATTTTGGGTTTATATGTGGATAGTTGGGTAAACCTCTGAAGCAACATTGATCCTTGCATAACAAAGGCCACAATCAGCCCTTCGTTTTGCATCATTCCCACCCCTTGTTATTGAAATTGCGTTCATTCATGAGCCATGACATTTCATAAACTTTCGTTCATTCGTTTTACCCCTTAACAATTTAAGAAATTTCATTTGCATGAAGCCACAAATTTGCAAGGTCAATTTTAGCAAATTCATTCTCAGAGTGTTTAGCAGACATAGCTTTGACAATAATTTCATTCTCATCAACAGTAATTTTGGTAATTTTAAAAAAAGTAAGATAAATTCATAAAAAGAGATGAACAGTACTTTCACTAGTTTACATTTAACGGCTATTTTTTGAGTTTTTCTCAATGGTAGAAAAAAAGAAGTTAAATTGGAGGCCGGGAAATGGAATTTTAGGAACATGAGAAGTTGAGTATTTCAGAGTTTATGTCAATAGTAAAAAAAGGAAGTAAATTTATTTTGAGAAGTTGAATGAGGTTTTTTTATGAGAATTTTATGACATTTTCAAATTTGATGACGATGAGAATTAGAAAGTGAGTTCACATTTAATTCATCTCCAATTACTCAATTCAGACTTAATGACAGTATAGTAATGGTTTTTTGAGAATGGGTGAAAAACTATAGTCCGGCCTAGAGGTGTTCATTCGGTTGATCGGGTCGGTTTCGGACAGGTGTTATTCGGTTCGGTTGTATTTCGGATCGGTTATTTTTCGGCTGTGTGTTACAACGGGCCACACTCGGGTCGAGTCGGTTAGAGATCGGTAATTCAAGCTATCGGGTTAGCATCAGTTCGGTGTCGGTTGAAGTTCGTGTCGAGTGTCAATCGGTTTCGGGTTGTCATCGATTACTAATTGGTTCAGTTTTTATCGGGTACAGAACGGGTGTGAGCTTTATTTTTCGAGTAGTTATCGGTTACGGATAACTATTGATCGGGTCAATATCGAAATAAGTTAATAGTCAGGTTTTTAATTGATATATGCTCATTTACTTACAAAAAATAATTACCGATTGTTTTATCAGATATAGCAGATAGGGTGTCAAACAGGTCGGGTTAGGTCATTTTCAGGTTCGGATCATATATAAATGGGTCAATAAACCAACCTTAACCTGACCCATTTAATTAATGGGTCAAAAATTGAAACCCCGACCTGATCTGTAGCAAATCGAATCAACCTGCTAATAATGACCCATTTAACCTACTTTTTTTTAGGTCATTAAATTCATATATTTCAGGTCAGTTGACCCATTTAACCTTAATTAAAGGCTTCCTCCAAAAATAAACGTATGCCACATAATGCAGCAAGCACACGGTATTCTTTAGTAAAAGGTGAAAGAATAGTTCGCTTTGTGCTCACGGCGTGGCTGCGTAAGTTGGTATGAGATCTGTGGAAGTGATTTAAGGGATTTTTCTTTTATTAGTATCTTTCATAGCCGATGTGGGACAACTTCCTTTGTTATTGAAAGTCGTCTTCAGCTGACAAATCCCTTAGCCGATGTGGGACAACTTCCTTTCTTATTGAAAGTCATCTTCAGCTGACAAACCCTTCAATACATGGTAATTGGTATTATCTTAGTTTTACGAAGTATTTGGCAAATGTTGATCCGTCTTAAATTTAATAAATGGGTTAAACAGGTTTTTTTCGGGTTTAAATATTCAATCTGAAGCTAACCCATTTAATAAACAGATCAGGTCGGGTTGACCAATTTAATTAATTGGGTCAAAAATCTAAACCCAAACCCGCTAATTTTGAGTCGGTTTCAGATCAGGTTAGCAGGTCGGGTCAGCTTTTGTCAGCCCTAATAGGCAGATCAATTTATTTCAATTAGTTTATATATATATATATATATATATATATATATATATATATATATATATATATATATATATATATATATATATATATATATATATACATATATATATATATATATACATATATATATATATATACATATATATATATATATACATATATATATATATATACATATATATATATATATACATATATATATATATATACATATATATATATATATACATATATATATATATATATACATATATACATATATATATATATATATACATATATATATATATATATATATATACATATATATATATATATATATATATATATATATATATATATATATATATATATATATGTATATATATATATATATATGTATATATATGTATATATGTATATATATGTATATATATGTATATATATATATATATGTATATATATATATATGTATATATATATATATATATACATATATATATATATACATATATATATATATATATATATACATATATATACATATATATATATATATACATATATATACATATACATATATATACATATATATATATATATATATATATATATATATATATATATATATATATGTATATATGTATATATATATATATATATATATATATGTATATATATATATATATATATATATATATATATATATATATATATATATATATATATATATATATATATATATATATATACATACATACATACATACATACATACATACATACATACATATATATATATATATATATATATATATATATATATATATATATATATATATATATATACACTAGTGGAAAAAACGTTTTTTGCTGCGGTTATTTTGCCATTATTTGCTGCGGTTTTGGCCCCCAGCAATAGTGATAGCAGCAAATGTCCTTTTTTAAATGCTGCGTTCAAAACCGCAGCAAATAAGGGAATTATTTGCTGCGGTCATGGGTAAAAACCGTAGCAAATAAGGAGGGTTATTTGCTGCAGTCAGGGGCAAAACCGCAGCAAATAAGTGTGCATTATTTGCTGCGGTTTCGCCCCTGACCGCAGCAAATAACTCTACTTTTTTTTTCTTTTTTCGTTTTATACTCATAATAATCCAATAATATTGTTATTTTACCATATCAAAAGCAGTAATTACAAACTGTGCTAAAGAAATGCTAAAGAGTGAAAAGGAGATTAGAAGAGTAAAAATGTATTCTCATTTATTGAATCAAGAAAATATAATCTGAAGGTACAAAAGAACCTATGCATATATAAGCATAAGATAACTAACAGCTAAGCATCATAACAAACAAATAAGATAATACAAAGGTTGTTACAACAAACTGACAACTCATTTAATTAATTCTATGTCTCTAAATATTGACCCTTGATTGAGGCAGCATATACACCGTTGATAGACATGAAGCACGAATCATGACAAAGTTACTGTTGTAAAGATAAAACAACCTTCTGGAAGCTACTGTTGTTGCCCAAATATACTGATCATCACTTGCTTCAGAAGATGCACACAACCAGCTGTTTTGCTGATGAAGAGAAGACTTGCACATGTATTCAGAATGAAGAGCTACCTATCTCACTTCCCAAACCACATTCTATATTGGGAGAGACAAAAGGGAGTATTGAAATCAAATTCAATGTAATACAAAAAGCAATTATTCAGTTGCAACTTATAAGACACAAGGCAATTACAATTCCAACAAAAATGCCAATTGCATTGATGAATTGAATCATGAAATACAAAAATGTAGAGAAATCAGGTCATTTAGTGAGCATCCACAACAAGAATCATCATACAAATCGATTATGATAATAATTTTATGAATCAATAACAATTAAAGAAACCAAATAACTTTTCACATTTCATTAATCACTACGTACCTAGAAATGTATAGTTAGGGCAAATCCGATACCAAGAGCCTCCACCACAGAGAACGCCTTGGACCCCTGCATAGTTCGCATTGTACCAGCCCATACATAAGAAATGCTCAAACAATTAGGATGATCAATCATTTCTACACCCTTATGAAAATCTACAAGCTATAGAGGATGATCTCAATCTCAAGCATCCAAATTCCTAAGAGATTGTGAAATCCTTCATGAACATCATCACAAGCAATACCAAATACATGTTCATTTTGATTCTATCGAGTGGTTTTAGTAGGCTAAATTAATCGACA
>NC_080055.1:1163381-1185881 GCF_026212465.1 Amaranthus tricolor | reverse complement strand
CCCGGATTCAAATCCATACCCTAAGATCATGGACGCAGTTTCAATCCAAACCCTTAAAGTTCAACAATGGATGGATCCAAACCTTTAATTTAGGATCGAATCGAATCTATATTTGTAGGGTTCAAGATCTATGCTCATTCCTAATTATGTGCGGTTTTAGACAAACTAAGATTAAAACTTAGCAGGGGTTTAAAGTCTAACATGAGAAATTAGAATTCAAAAGTACACGATTATACATGACGCTTATAAGCATTAAAAGGCTACAATTTTTTTATTATTATATATTTTTAAGACTAATAAGTATTTTGCGTGATTAATGAAATTTACGGAAAAAAATGTAATTTTCTTAAACAAATAATGTTATGGTAAAAAGAAATGAGTAATGAGTTTGGAATTCAAGCCTCACTAGTATAGAAAGTTGTACAATACACGAATTTTTCAGTATAAGTTCATATAAACAGTATAAGTTTATATTAATGATCTAATTACGTATTTGTTATTATCAGATTTAGATATTTTCAATCAAATATATAAGTTATCACCATAATAATATTATACCAATTATATAACAGATAATTAGATGTAAATAATTATTCAAATCATACATATATAACTTATGTAAAGCTATAAGAAATAAAATTATAGATAAAATAAATGAAGTAAATCAAAATTTAATGTTAAATAACCTTTAGAGGTTTTGAAAGACCTCTAATGTATACAACATTATTTATGCGAGAATTTATTTTACCATTTTGATCACATATACTAAAAATTTTTAAACCTTTTCTGCTACTTACTCTAGTAATTGCGACATAAAATTATCAGTGACTAGAAACAAATTTAGATAGGAACAAACAAACGTGTGATAATAATTGTCCTTGACTCTTATTAATAGTCATAGAAAACACAAAGACACGAGAAATTGCGTTGTTACTTTTTTTATTAGAAAGTTGAGACTAGTTGATCATATACTATAGTATTACATCAATCAAGGCAGAATTATATAAATCTGCAAAATCATGCATCAACCAAGGCAATTTCATGAAAATAAAAATATAATTTTTGGATGAAAAACATATAATTTATTATATACCATATTTTGGCATCAATCAATGGGAAATTGTAAAAATCGTAATCATACATTCTATTAATTTTATTGTGTAATAGCATACGGCAGTTTAATTGTGAGTATGTCATTTGTCTTTTTTTCATTGGACATTATTAATGGATTTTGATTGATTGACATTTATTTTTTGGATTTATCATATTTACAAATTTGCATTTTCGGAAAAATTTATACATTAATGGATTCAATAAATTACAATTGTTCTAATTATACTATTATATATAAATGTATTATTTAAAAAATTAAACTAGGAAATATATGATGTACTGTGTAGAAAATTATATATTGTCGGATAAATTATTAGAATTACATTCTAATATATATGATATACTGTTTAAAAAAGTATACTGCGAAATATATGATGTTCATGTACTATGTAGAAAATTACACTGCATAATAAATTACATTTATTCCAATTATACTGCAATTTAGGAAATTACTAGAAGTACATAATTTCCCTTTTTTTCAGCAATTATTCTTTAAAACTAAAATGACATAAAATTTATTTAATAGATCATTAAAATCAATCATTTATATACTACCATAATTATAATTTTGAATTTTAGAAAAAATGTCATGAATATTGAATTGAATGTCAATTTGGGAACAAATAATTTAATGCAAAAAAGCAGCCAATTATAATCAGTCTGTATGCAATCAGACTACCTTCAGCTACCAAATAAAGTGCAATAAAAATCAATCAACTAAAAATATTGTCTAATTTTCGGTAATGCAATTATTCCTATTTAAAAATGTATTAACACTTTATTGACCGAAATTACAATATAAATAGTCTAAAATTTAATATTTTTATTATTCTAAAATTTTATTAAAACATTAACGTATTTAAAAATTCGTGCAGTGTACGGGTTTCTATACTAGTATTATTATATTTTTGAATGGAAATTAGATGTTATATTATTTACCATATTATTGCATCAATCAAGGAAGAACTATATAAATTAGTAGTTTATTAATATATTAATATCTAAATCAATATTATATACCATATTTTTTTACATCAATCAATGCAAAATCATATAAATCAAAATATTATTCTTAAATGAAAATTAGATGATTTAGTATTTACCATATTATTGCATCAATCAAGGACTAATAATAAAAATCGATTGTTCATCGCTATATTAATATCTCAATTAATATTTATTGCTTAATTTAGGGTTTATTAGCTCAGAATTTAGCGTAGAAATAAACAAATTGGAAAAATTGTCGCCATGTATGCAAAATTATCACCAAATAAGCATACATATCTAATAAAATCAATCCATTTGGCAAGACTGTTGTGAGAATAACATTTATCATTTTATAGTCTATTTAATAGGTTGTTTGATTTGATTATACATTATTTTTCCCATTTACTTTTTCAAAAACATGCTAATAAAATGTTTATAAGAATATAATTTATGGTAAAAGAACCAAGAAGCAAGTAAGATCTCAAGTGGACAAGACTTCAAACTTTGTACAGAAGGTCTAGAGTTCATGTCTTGCCATCCACATATTTGAAGTTTTTTTTATTATAAAATTTATTTTAAAAATGAATCGATACAATCAAAGTGGTAAAGATTTTTAAAATCTGAATTTTGTACAGAAAAGTTTCTGAAACTTTCTTTGTTTCTTTTCTCTCTCTTCGTGTCCTTTTTCACTTCTTTTTCTCTTTCTCATTTGAAATTCTTTTTGTATTCATTTGTAGAAAATATTATAGAAGATATCAATATATGTGAGAAATAAATTGCTATTTGATAATCGTTTTCATTCATTTATAATTTTTATCAATTTAGAGAGATTTGTGTATTTTTTTTTAGTACATGAAAAAAGTAGATTTTGATGAAAAGTAAAAGATGCAGCAGAATATCAAAACAGCCATATCTTTTTATACAAAGCTCGGTTTTGAGTAAATTTTAGGTCTAAATTTATTAGCTCGAAAGGATCTACAACTTTCAAGAAGAAACTGTATGCAAAACTAAACAAAACTAGGCGAAAATATAAAAAATACGAAAATAGGTAAATAAAAATTTTATTTTTATTCTTTATCAGCCTTAAGTTGTGATTATTGTTTGTCTATAACCTGTCTATGTAGGCGATTCTTTTTTATAGTCCTTGCCCTCCATGAAGGTGGCGTGACATAATGAATTTTTTTAAATTAACATTGCATGGTCCTTGCCCTCCATAAAGGTGAAATGACTTGCAAATATTTATTCGCCTTATTGGTACTTAGTTGAACCTTCATCATCATCCTTACTTCTCTTTTTACGGGGCGATTTTCGAATTTCTGTTGGTGGTTCTAGTGGTATGTTGAGGATAGAAACTGTGATGGAAGGTTGATTTCCACCGAAAATGATAACCGGAGGAATAACGCGTAGTTGATTGTTATGTTTCTTAGAATATAGTAGAATAATATCCTTTTGATTACTTGCACATTTTGTAAAATCTTTATGATTATGTAGAATATTAGGAAAATACTTAGTTTCGTAAAATATAGTTTGTAATCTTGTATATATTAACATTATTCCTAATGAGAACAAAAACCCGACAATCTTGTATATATTAACATTATTCCTAATGAGAACAAAAACCCGAAACATTCTTATAAGAAAAGTATTGAAATTCACAAATACATCATAAACTTGAGATTTGCGAAATAAAGGAAAAATCCACAAAAAATTAGTATAATTATCAAGAAAAAGAACATAGTATTTATATCCCGATGGATTAGAATTAGGAGATGTCCACAAATCACTATGAATAATATCAAAAAGGTTTAGTACTCATAGACATAGAATTAACAAAAGGTAATTGAATGTGTTTCTCCAAAGGATAAGAATGACAAACAAAATGAGGATCTTTATTACATTGAATTAAACGAGAAGAATACAAGGAATTTAAAACCGCATTGCCCGGATGTCCTAGACGGGAATGCCAAATACTAGAAGAGAAAATGGAAAAAGCCAATGATGTGGAAGATGAAGGAGTAGCTCCATGTGCGGATGGAAAAGGATAAAGATCACCCGTGCTATTAGATCTTAGAACGATGCTCCCTGTGGCCAAATCCTTTACAGAAAACCCAAAAGGATCAAATTCAACAGAAACCATATTATCATGAGTGAACTTACGAACGGAAATAAGGTTTTTAATAAGTTTAGGTGCATGTAAGACATTTTTGAGAGTAAGGGATTTTTGGGAAGAAGGAAACAAAATATGCCCGTGACCAAGAACTGGAATTAAGTTACCATTACCGACAACAATAGCGTTATTGAATTGATGCTTTAAAGGAAAATAAGGAAGTAAAGTACCTTGAGAGCGAGTCATGTGGGACGTGGCACCGTATCCATATAAAATTGCTCAATTGGAGTAGACGAAGAAAGAGTGTTCATAGCATGATCGATGTCCGTATGAATAGAATTCATAGAAGTATGAGTCTCGGTGTGATAACTTTGTGCCGGACGTGGGCCAAGAAGACCATCAAAATACCCATTGTTTGAAGAAGGAGGAGCCCAAGATGTATTAGGAAAGGGGGCAGCAGGCTGGGCCCAATTGTTGCCGGCCCAAGATGGCCATTCAAAAGAATAAGGAGAAGGAGAGCAAATTGGGCCAGGCATGTGTCTGTGGGGCCGAGAGTGAGGAAAAGAGCTGGGCTGGGAATAATGCTGTTGCCAAGAACTGTTTGTACTAGTGGAGCCGTGGTGGCTGCCACGGTGGGTCCGGCCACCACGGCGAGAATGGCGGTGGCCCCCACGGTGGTGGGAAGGGCCACAATGGTGAAAATGAGCGGAATTTTCAGAAAAAGTACCTTTATTTGTCATAGTAAGAGCCGAATCTTGAGCGAGATGAATTTTAGTGGGAGATGCCATGGAGGAGAAAGAATAAAGAGAAGGAGGAAGAGAAAAAGTGGAGGCAGCTTGGGGAAAGAAAACGAGGGTCGGGATCAAAAACCCAAGCTTCTGATACCATGTAAGAATATTTCGAGTTTTTGTTCTCATTAGGAATAATGTTAATATATACAAGATTACAAACTATATTTTAGGAAACTAAGTATTTTTCTAATATTCTACATAATCATAAAGATTTTACAAAATGTGCAAGTAATCAAAAAGATATTATTCTACTATATTCTAAGAATGTTGAGGATAGCTTGCAGCCCCCTCACAGGATTTGTGTTATGTGCTCAACCATAACATAAATGTTCGATAGAGTAACATTATTTAGTATGGTATTAAAATCATTGTATTGATAATTCATTATGATGAGAAAACAAATTTCTACCTTTTGATTTTAAGAGCAAATCGGTGCTGATAACATATTAAAATTAAAAATAATTAATAAGATGTATTTGAGTAAGTTTCAGATTGATTTGATGCTTTTATTCATCCACGTAGGGGGTATTTGTGTCAAAAACTATTTTACTAGGTATTTTAATTGGAATTGGAAAAAAATTGAAGATGAAAAGGAAGAAATTTTCGAATATAACCATGCAACCGTTATATTTGACAGTCAACTGAAGAAAAACGTTATTCGGTACTTTTTTGAAAAGAAAAATAATTTTATTAGGTATTTTTTGAAAATTTTTTTTAAGTAGATACTTTTTAGAAAATTTTTTTATTCGGTACTTTTTGACAATTTTTCTTATTTTTAAAAAAAACATTACCTAGAATAATACAAAATTTGTATAATTTTCCTACAATAATCAAATATATTGATTAATCATGACTAATGCAAAATTTAGGACGTATTTTACTAGAGTAAACTTGGTGATTGGATAACTTGCTATAATAATTTTAAACAAATAAATTAAAAAAATATTAAAATTCATTTTAGATTTCTTATATTATTCAAAATTTTTATGCAAATTTTGAAAATTGTTCTCTAGTTTTACATTAATTTTCAGTTTACTTTTTAGTAAATAGTAACTATAACAGATCATCTAATTATCCGAGTTTACTCGGAGCAGATATCTCTCAAGTTTGGGATATTCAACAATGAATAGTCATTAAGTGAGATTATTATATTACTGAAAAAATCATGAAAAAAAATTAGAATACTATTTTAAATATAATTCTATTTTAATATTTTGTTTAAGGAACCAAATTTAATGTTTCAACAAACGAAGAAAATAGATCGCTATAATAGTAAGTACTAAGTTCCAACAAATAGTAGATAATTTTAACCCAACTACATTTTTTGTATTTCATAAACAAAACTTTATACTTGTATTTCACGAATTTCTATATTCTATATTTATTAGGACATAAATAAAAATTACTCCTGCCAAATATTTTAATCATACTTAACTTTTAAAGATCAAATGTTAAAGATAACATTTTCTCCAGATAATTAAGACATAGCACGTTCATCTGATACATCATTTTAAAGCAAAAGCAAATTAATAAAAATAACTTGATTTTTTTTTTTTTTTAACATGAAAAAAAAACTAGCATATTTGCGAAAAGAAGAATATATAATTCGAAAATATATTAAGGAGCACCATGATGGTTAATTATGGACATCAGAAGATCCGGTGACCGGCGCACCACCGGAAAGAGTAGGTGCATCTGTGCCGCCAGCGCCGCGGCCGGGTGTAGGTTCTAAGTGACCATGTGTACCATAACCTTGTTGCTTATAATCTTCCAAGTCTTTGTATTGCACATATGGACTTGTTTCAATCGGCAAATCTTCTAACTTCTTTGCTTCCTCTGATTGCTTCTTATCATGATCCTCATTTTTTTGCTGCTTGTTATTTTTGTCCATCTTTACCTTTCTTTTTTTTTCCTTCCCTTTTTTGTGTTTGAATATATATATATATATATATATATATATATATATATATATATATATATATATATATATATATATATATATATATATATATCTCTTCCTTTTCTAATTGACTAATTGTATTGTATGTCTTTATGTCTTTTTTGTGAGTTATTTATTATTTATATATGCATTGTGGTTGTTTTTCCCCTTATATTTCTCAGATTTTGTGGTGTTGCCAACTCCAGTTCTACGTGTTGTGTTTTGGAGTGATATTGTGTCATTCATTGCGTTTAGATTGGATCTACAATCAATAATTTTAACAAATAAAACAATATAATAATATAATAATAATACTTTTGTTTGATTTAAGGACATTATTTGAGAAATTGCCATGCTATAACTTGACACGTATACAAAAATACTACGTGGTACGTACCTACAAAATTCATATTAATGCTATGTTTCGAAATGTTTATTTAATATAGTGTTTAAGAGAGAAAGAAATTTTAATTTAAATTTGAGTTAGTTCTATTGTTGTTTTAAAAGTAATTAAGTTGAAGTCTCATTTTTTTTATAATTTTATAATTAAAATCTACAACTTAAATATATAAAATAAATGTCTAAAAAAAACTATGTTTAATTTGAAAAAATCAATTTATTAATTATTTTAAAATTAAAGTAGATAAAAATAACGTATTATGTATTGGAAACTATGGAAAGGATTGTTAATGATACTAGAACAAATAACACAACTTCATAAATATTAGCTATGCTGCTGCCAACTCTAGTATAGTTGTTATAAATACAACATGTTCTTAGTTAGTCTTTTCTTGATATAGATATATCATTAACACTTGTATGTTCATAATCAATTTTTCATTTTTTTAATCTCAATAATATTGTCTTCTCCTTTTCTCTCTTTCTCTCCAGCAAATTATTACTAGATCAAATCACAAATGGGTTATACTTCAATTTTCATCATGGTATCAGACACCTACAGATCATCTTCCATTCCTTTGGTAACCATTATTTACTGATTTTTTTTTTACATCTGATTTTTTTTTTCTTTTTCTTCTTCATCTTTCTTCTTTCTTTTATCTCATCTCAACCCTTTTCTTGAACATTCTTTCTTACTCAATCATGTCTACTACTCAAAACAGTTCCGGCAATAAAGCCCTTAACCCTATTCAAGATCCCACTTCACCCTATTACCTTCATCCGAGTGAATCTCAGCTTTTATTGGTTCCAATCCCTTTCAATGGTACTGGATTCAACGATTGGAAACGATCTGTTACAATCACTCTTTCATCCAAGAATAAACTTGCATTCATTAATGGCCAGATTCCACAACCGAATTCTACTGACCCTAATTTTAAAGCCTGGGAAAGAATCAATAGTACCATAATTTCTTGGTTGATGAAAGTGCTAGATCCTCAGATTGCTAGAAGCGTGTTGTATTTCCCAACTGCACAAGAAATTTGGCAAAATCTTGAAGAAAGATTTGGAATTACTTCTGGAACACAGATCTACTCTCTCACTCAACAAATTTTTGACATTGACCAAGGTTCCGATTGTCTCTCCACTTATTTCACAAAGATCAAGATGTTATGGGATGAATTTGATGCTTCAAATCCTCTACCTACTTGTAATTGTACCAATTGTACTTGTGGAATCAACAGCAAATTACTACAAATGAGAGAAGAGCAAAGGTTAATTCTATTTCTCATGAAACTTAATCCTGCCTACAAAACTATCCGAGGTAATATACTCATGCAACAACCTCTACCTAGCATATCTTATCTATAGATTAATCATGCAAGAAGAGAAACATTTTGCTTTAGCCTCCCACATCAATACTACTACTGATGAGGTTATTAGTCTTGCTGCTGTTAATAAAAAGAAATTCTATAATAATAATACTAATACTGCATCTCAGTCTCAAAATATCACCTATAGACCTCCTCACTATGGCACTAATGACATCAACACAAGAAAATCCAACCTATTCTGCAACTATTGTAAGAAGCAGGGTCATACAAAAGAAAATTGCTATAGACTGCATGGCTTCCCAACTAATTCTACTAGAGACAATTGGAACAACAAGAAGGTTGCTGCCATGGTCCAAGCAGATAATTCCAACAACAATCAAACTGCATCTCCAACACTTACAGTTGATCAATACAACCAACTTCTTTCTCTTCTTGGTCAACATGATACTCAAAGCATTCCAACAACTGAGGCTAATAATGATGACAACACCTGCCTTTTAGCTGGTAAATCTTGTTTTCTTTCTGTGACCAATTCTACTTGGATAATTGACAGTGGAGCTACAAACCACATGTGTTGTGATCTTTCTTTATTTAAGTCTTACACTACTGTTTCGGATAATATTGATAATACCATAACCATTCCAAATGGAAATCTTATAAAAATAGCTCATAAAGGCACTATTATTTTAAGTCCAGAACTCACCCTTAGCAATGTTCTCCATGTTCTAGCTTTTCATTTCAATCTAATTTCTGTCACCAAGCTTTGTAGTGATATGCATTGCTCCCTCACTTTTCTCAACAATTGTTGTTCTGTTCAGGGCCCTTCTCTGAGAAGGCCAATCTTGCTTGGTAAACTCGTACAAGGACTCTACCATCTTGTTGACACCTTTCTTGAATCCAACCAACAACCTCAAAAAGACTCTTCTGCTTCTATATGCTGTGCTGCTTCAGATATTGAACACACAAAGCTATGGTATCTCAGACTAGGTCATGCACCATTCCCTGTAATAAAACATATCTTTCCTTCTTTAAATGTTTCTGATTGCATAAAATCTTGTCTATGTAAAATTTGTCCCTCAGCAAGACAAACTAGATTCGCCTTTCCAACTAGTTCAATAAAAACAAATAAAGCTTTTCAATTACTACACATGGATGTATGGGGACCCTATAAGCACTCCACATACAATAAATGCACTTCATTTCTCACTATTGTTGATGACTTTACCAGGACTACCTGGATTTTTTTATTGAAAAACAGATCTCAAGTGCCTATTATCTTTGAGTATTTTCATTCATATGTCTTTAATCAATTTCACAGCAATATTCAAAGTGTAAGAACTGACAATGCACCTGAGCTATGTGCAGGCAGAATAAAAGATTTTTACCACATTAAAGGCATTATTAATTATAAATCTTGTCCTAATACACCACAACAAAATGGTGTTGTGGAAAGAAAACACAAACACTTATTAGAAACTGCAAGAGCTCTATACTTCAATCTAATATTCCCATAAAATTTTGGGGAGAATGTGTTCTAACAGCTGCATATCTAATTAATAGAATGCCATTACAAAGCATAGGCAACATTTCTCCCTACCAAAAGTTGCTTGATATTCCTCCTAAAATGGATCACTTAAAATGTTTTGGTTGTCTCTGCTATGCTTCAAATACCTCTCCCCATAAAAAAAAATTCGATACAAGGGCAAATCCTTGCATATTTCTTGGTTATCCTAACAACCAGAAGGCTTACAAACTATATGACCTCACTACACACACTATCATCATATCGAGAGATGTCTCCTTCTATGAAAAACATTACCCTTATCATCAGCAATCAGCCCAAACACATAATAAACCACATTATCCCTTTTTCCTACCCACATCAACAAATAATAACATACTAGTGGATGATATCTTTCAAACCCCAATTATTTCAGAACATACTGCAGCAACTGAAAACAAAATTTTTCAGACTCATTATGACACATCACCCTCTAATACTCTTGATCTTTCAACCAGCATTATCCAACATGATAATATCACACCTCAAATTCCTATAAGACACTCTCACAGACAGACAAAAATCCCCACTTACCTCTCAGATTATGTTTGTAATACTGTTTCCTGTGCTACTAACAAATGGTGTTCTATGATGTCCTGTAATGATCTCTCCAATTCACAGCAATGTCTTATGGCTCATCTTACCTCTATTACTGAACCTACTTCATACAAGGTAGCCTCTCAAGATCCTAAATGGGTTCATGCAATGCAGAAGGAATTACAAGCCTTGTCTGAAAATAAAACTTGGCTGTTAGTTGACCTACCTAATAATAAGAAACCTATTGGGAGTAAATGGGTTTATAAAGTAAAGCTTCATGCTGATGGCTCTATTGAAAGATACAAAGCCAGGTTAGTAGCTAAAGGATACAATCAAAAGCATGGTATTGATTATGATGAAACATTCTCTTCTGTTGTCAAAATGGCCACAGTAAGAAGTAATCTAGCCCTTGCTGTACATCATAAATGGCACATATTTCAACTTGATGTCAATAATACTTTCCTTCATGGTGATCTAAATGAGGAAATATATATGAAAGTTCCAGATGGTTTTCCAAATCCACAAAATCAGGTTTGTTTACTTAAAAAGTCTTTATATGGTCTCAAGCAAGCATCAAGACAATGGTTTCACAAATTAATGCTTTCTTTACAATCTCAAGACTTTGTTCAATCAAAAAATGATTATAGCCTCTTCATAAAGAAGGATGGCCATAACATTACAGTAGTTGCTGTCTATATTGATGATATTATTTTGACTGGTAATGATATTAATTGCATTTCACAACTCAAGCACTACCTCCATGATACCTTTAGTATTAAAGACTTAGGGATTCTGCATTACTTCCTAGGGTTGGAAGTTAATTACATTGCTGCAGGAATCTTTCTCTCACAAAAAAAGTTCACCAAAGACCTCCTCAAAGAATCCAAACACCAAAATTTCAAATCTGTTGTTACTCCTCTGCCACAAAATCTCAAATTAACAACTGATCAGGGCCAACTATATGATGATCCTAGTTATTATAGAACAATGGTCAGTAAGTTAAATTTTTTAACCAACACCAGACCAGATCTAGCCTATACAGTTCAGTACCTTAGTCAGTTCATGCAAAACCCTCGCACCCCACATGCTTCTGCTTTACAACACACATTGTACTATGTACATACTACAGCAAGCCAAGGTATTATCATTAAAGGTTCTAATCAATTACAACTCCAAGCTTATTCTGACTCTGGCTGGGCTTCATGTCCAAATAGCAGAAGGTCTATCACAGGATACGTATTATTATTAGGTTCCTCCCCAATTAGTTGGAAATCCAAGAAGCAAGAAACAGTTTCAAGGTCTTTAAGTGAGGCTGAATACAGAGCCATGGCCTCTGCAGCAAGTGAAGTTACTTGGCTAGTACGACTATTAGAAGAACTACAACTCACATCTTTGAAGCCTGTTCTACTGCATTGTGACAAAATAAGTGTTATACATATTGCCAAGAACCCTGTGTTCCATGAACGTACTAAGCACATTGACATCGATTGTCACTTTACTAGAGACAAGGTTCTAGAGGGGCTTCTTCAGCTGACATATCTACCAACCAAGAATCAATTAGCTGACGTACTCACTAAGATCTTGCCCTATCACCAGCATTATCAATTGATGAGCAAACTAGGTATGTCATCCATCCCTCGTTTGACGGGGGGTGTTAATGATACTAGAACAAATAACACAACTTCATAAATATTAGCTATGCTGCTGCCAACTCTAGTATAGTTGTTATAAATACAACATGTTCTTCGTTAGTCTTTTCTTGATATAGATATATCATTAACACTTGTATGTTCATAATCAATTTTTCACTTTTTTAATCTCAATAATATTGTCTTCTCCTTTTCTCTCTTTCTCTCCTGCAAATTATTGCTAGATCAAATCACAAATGGGTTATACTTCAATCTTCATCAAGGATTATCCCTATAGTACCTTCCACTTATTTGATAAGATAAATGCTTGCATGAGTCAAAGAAAAGGCCAAAAAAAAATAATAATAAATAAATAAATTGTATATCCTATGTTTTGTGCTTAAGTCATAGGTGTAAGAGCATTAGGTGTTTTTTCCTTACTAGTTATGGGGCCGCGTGCTCCAAGTTACATTATTGAATATCATGATATTATTTTATACATTCCTATTACGAATTTAAATATTACAATATTAATGTATTATAAAGTTGTGAGGGGTGTAATGACTAAAAATATACCTTATTAACTTTTTATTAAAAGTCATGTATAATGTCTGAACAAAAAAATAACATCTATTGTTAATCATGTAGTCTCCATGTATCAAATTTTTCACCACATATAAGAAGAATGATTCCCAAACAATGAACTTTTATAACTAGTACCATTTAAAAACTCCAAGATAATTATAACCTAATTAAAATAATACTGCGATTTAGCATATTCTTCAATTATCCTAGTCATCAGATTTTTTGAGAAAAATAAACGCATTTAATTACATTAACCAAAATAGGCCAATTAAACAATTATCTTGAATCTTGATTGGAATGGAGTATCTTGTCTTAATAAGCCAATTAAACTCACCAGAAATGATGAATTGTTAATGCAAAGTTTATTGTGCCACGAAAAGTTTCATTACATAAACCAAAACAAAAAAGTAAATCAACCAACCAAAAATCTTAACTTAACTCATACATAAAACCCTAATAGTTGGAATCGAATTAATCAAATTCAAAGGAATAGAAAGAGTAGAATTTTAAAACTTACCAGATAGCCCAGACAATCTAGGCCATTGCTTCGTCTTCAACGTTAAACTCCCTCAACTACTCTCTTTTTGCTTGCCCTCCTCATCACTAATTTGTTTCTCCATTTTATAGCCATAGCCCATAATTATTAAAATAATGAGAGGAATATATACTCACTTGGAATGAAGAAAACTTTGCAACTTATTTAAATTTTGTAAATCCAAAATCCAATTCTTTTGGGCATTTCATCAAACAGTTTATGAGCAAGGTCTAATTATCGGAAAAGAACATGTGAATTAATGTTTAGATGTTATAATGTCTCAACTGCAACAAAAAATTGAGGAATTAACAACGAAAATCAGCAAATTGACAAATAAAAGTAAAAACCTAATAGATTGAAACTTCTTAATCAAAATCATAAAGCAATTAAATAAAAAAACTTATAATAAAAGTAACCCTCTATCTTTAACACCTACACAATATATAAGTATGATGGGGCTAAGATCCATGATTTTCCGAGACCTACGTTAATTATCTTGTTATCAATTTATAGACCAGTCTGGGTCACCGCTTTTCTCATTTACAAGAATTAGACCTCCCAACATACTACTCTCAATTGCACAAAACTCAAACCCAATTAGCCAATAATTTTACCATTATCCTTGATTTCTGGTTTAACAACAAGTTTTTTTGTTGTTTCTGATTATTTCTCTGTATTTCATTCAATGATGATGATAATATATACAAGAACTTTAAGTAACTGCTTCTAATGAAGAATAATCGTCCTAACTGTCCTATTAACTGCTACATTAATAAAATAATTGTCCTATACATGTAATTGCAATATCTAGTCTAACACTCTCCCTCAAGTTGGGTCGTAGGGTTACCAACACCCAACTTGCATAAAACTTCTTCAAAGAACTGAATTCCAACTGCCTTCGTAAGAATGTCTGCTAGCTGATCTTTTGATTTGACATGTGGAAGCTTGATTATTTTGGTTTCTAATTTCTCTTTTATGAAATGACTGTCGACTTCTACATGTTTTGTCCGATCATGTTGAACTGGATATTCTAAAATATTGATAGCTGCTTGATTATCACAGTATAGCTCACAACTCCTTGTATGAGTGAATCCCAGTTCAGTTAATAACTTTCTCAGCCATAGGACTTCTGTAATTCCCTTTGCTACACCTCTGAATTCGGCTTTTGCATTGGACATAGCAACTACCTTTTGTTTCTTGCTCCTCCATGTGACTAGATTTCCTCCCACTAAAGTAAAGTAGCCTGAAGTTGACTTCCTGTCGTCTCTATCACCTGCCCAGTCTGCATCTGTATATGCCACAAGATCAAGATGACCATTCTTCTGATATAAAACTCCCTTTCCAGGGCATCCTTTGAGTTACCTGAGAATCCGATAAACTGCGTCCATATGCTGAACCTGTGGTCTGTGCATGAATCGGCTAACTACTCCTACTGCATATGCAATATCAGGTCTTGTGTGAGCTAAATAGATTAATTTCCCTACCATGCGTTGGTACTGCATTCGATCAGCCAGTTTCCTTTCTTCAATCATTTGTAGTCTATGGTTCGTCATCATTGGTGTCTCAGCGGGCTTGCAGTCCAGCATCCCTGTTTCAGTTAACATGTCTAAAACATACATCCTCTGTGATATAAAAATTACTTTGTTTGATCTGAGAACTTCAATCCCTAGAAAGTATTTCAATCTACCAAGGTCTTTCATCTCAAATTCTTGGAATAGTTTTTCCTTTAGGTTGGCTATTTCCTCTGTGTCATCCCCAGTAATGATCATGTCATCGACATATATAATCAGACATGTTATTCTACTTCCTCTTCGTTTGAGAAATAAGGGGTGATCCGAGTTACTTTGGCTGTAACCGAATCTCCTCATCGCAGATGTGAATCTTCCGAACCATGCTCTAGGAGACTGTTTTAACCCGTACAAAGCTTTCCTCAATCTGCACCCCACATTCTCTGAGAACTCTGATTTAAACCCTGGTGGGGCTTCCATGTACACTTCCTCCTGTAGCTCTCCATGCAGAAATGCATTTTTTACGTCAAATTGATGAAGGGGCCAGTCTAAGTTTGCTGCAATGCTGAACAGAACCTGAATTGTATCAAGCTTCTTTTTATTCGGCAATGTGCACTTTTCCCATGTGCCATTCTTCTTGAGAGTGTTAATCTCTTTCTCCATAGCTTTTCTCCAATGATCGGAAGTTAGGGCTTTTTCGACTGTGGTTGGACTTTTGGTTACATCTAAGGTTGCCTTGAATGCCAAGGCACTCTGTGACAAGTTTTCTGAGCCAGAATTCTCAATGGGATATCTAGAACGTTTTGCTTCATACTCAGGGTCATATCTTCTTGGGGGAACTCCTCGAGTAGAACGAGGAGGTAGTATATATGGTGCACTCCCAACATTTTGGATGTTATGATTCCCTATTTCAATTGTATCTGTGACAACTTTCTCATTTAAAGTATCAGCAATCACATTATCATTGTTAGTGCCTTCTGAAACAATATTATCAAGATTTGTATGACTCACCAGATGGTCAGACATGATTGGTAACGGTAGAGGAGTGATGGTAAAAACATCTTGGTGAGGTAAATCTGTAGCATTGTCTACTTGATCTTTTGGGTCTAGGTTGGATAACCGTGGATTAACTAACCATCTGAGATCGTCACTATGTTTCTCCCCTTGACATCGAGGATGCTGGTAGTAGTATTCATTTTCGAAGAACTCACAATCCATGGTGGTATGGATTTTCCTAGTCAGGGGATCATAATATCAATAGCCCTTCTGATTCCTTCTATATCCAATAAAAACACATTTGACTGCTCTTGGTTCAAACTTATTACGTACCCTTGCTGGACAATGAACAAATACTGTGCACCCAAATATACGAGGAGGTAAAGTATGTGAGGAGGGTATAGGAATATGAGTTTGTAGAGTGACTAGGGGTGTGTGATACTGAAGGCTCTTGGTGGGAAGTCTATTGGTAAGGTAATTGGCAGTAGCGATGGCTTCAGGCCAAAGATGAGTGGGAACATGAGAGTCAAGCATAATAGCACGGGTCATCTCAAGAAGTGTGCGATTTTTCTGTTCTGCCACTCCATTTTGTTGGGGTGTATTAGGGCAACAAGTTTGATGTATAAGGCCTTGCTGTTTAAAGAATTGTTGCATGTTAGAATTAATGTATTCTCTACCGTTATCAGTTCGAAACATGCGGGGTTGGGTTTGGAATTGGGTACAAATCATATTATAGAATTCAACAAACACATGAAACACTTCAGATTTCTGTTTAAGGAAGTAAATCCAACTCATACGGGTGCAGTCATCAATAAAAGTAACGATGTATGAAAAACCGTATAATCCTACAACGGGAGCAGGGCCCCATACATCAGAATGAACTAGCATAAAAGGCATATCAGCTTTATTCAAACTACTAGAATATGAATGTTTATGACTTTTCGCACTACTAGAATATGAATGTTTATGACTTTTCGCAAGAATGCATGTTTCACATTTGAATTCAGTTTTGAGTCCTACAAAATTAGGAAAATGTTTTTCAAGATACCCTACAATTGGATGTCCCAGACGTCGATGCCAGGTCTATAGTTGTCTTTCCTCTGACCCGCGAACAAGAACCGCTTTGCTGTTTTGAGTCTCCCCTTCCAAGTAGTATAGTCCACCTCTCTCAATACCACGCCCAATAATTTTTCCTGTCTGAGCATCCAGCACAATACAACACCCGGGTTTCATGAGTACAGTACAATAATTTGTGAGACAGGTCAGGAACAAATAAACAATTTTTTAAAGTGAGATTTTTTGTGAAAGAAACACTTCCGGCTCCGCTCACTTTAATCCCTTCCCGATTAGCTGTTTTAATGATGTCTTTCATAGGTTTGTCACGAGTCAAAAAATCTTTCGGGTCATATGACATTGTATCTGTAGCACCACAATCTAAAATCCAACTCCCTTCGAGATAAGATAAAGTATTAAAAGAGGTTGAGAATTGATTGGGAGGAAATGTGACGTGTGAGGCACGTGACCCTCCCCTCTTTATAAAGGGTTGAGGTCCCTTGTCTTCACTCCCACTCTCCTTAACCCTACACCTGTTTCTTGTTTCTGTGGAGGTGCGCCGTTTCCTTCTTCTTCCTTGCGTGTGTTGTTTTCTTTTCCTTCTTTGATATAGGTGACTTGCATGGCTCCATCTAGGTTTTCCCTTTCCTCCATGGATGGGGGTTGTTCCATGCTCCACCCCACTACTACTCTGCCAGTCCGGTGCTGATCGGAATATCGTGCCGACTTCTTTTCCCCCTTTTTCTTTGTGTCTGGCCACCACTCCGGGTACCCAACGAGTTTATAGCACTCGTTTTTTGTATGCCTTGTACCTCCAGAGTGGGTACATTTTATGTGAGTTTTATCATCCTCTCGCCGGTAAGTCCTTCCTCTAGCCGATAAAACTTCACCGGAGCCCGATGATTCCAGATCTGATGAGGGATCCGTTTTCATGATTCCACGCCTCAGTATTTTTCTCCTTATACTTGCATAGGCCTCCTCCACTGTAGGGACTGGGTCTAACAGTAAAAGGTGTTGCCTTTCTTTGTCGAATGTTTGATGAATTCCTGCTAAGAACTGGTACAATTGATTTTTTTGGATTAGTTGATTATAAATGATGATATCTTCTGGGTCTTTCATGGGATTTGGCTGCCTTCTGTCGATTTCTTTCCATAGTATGAGTAAGTTGATGTAATATGTTTCAATTGTGTTGGTTCCTTGTTGGATTTTGTTGGTTTTGATTGTTAGATCGAATATTTGCAGGCCGTCTCTCCCACTACTGTAAAGTGTTTCAATCCCTTGCCACAAAGTTTTGGCCGTCGGGAAATCAAAATACTGATTCACTAAGTCAGAATCTATGTTCTCCAAAATCCATGAGATAACAATCGAGTCGCGTTTGATCCACTGGTTGTACGTTGGGTCATTTGTGGCAGGTGGGTCGTCGATGATGTGATTGAGACGATCACGTCCACTAATGGCAAAGTGCATCAGCCTGGATCATTTTGTGTAATTCTGATTTGTTAATTTCTCTGAGATTAAGAGGGTATGTGAAACAGCCTAAACCGACGTAAACAATATAATAATATTGTCTACAAAGCACAGCGGAAGACTTATAGAAGTTTGGGCTGAATCCGACCTGTGGCTCGATAGCCACAGCAACCAATATCAGAGTATTTAAAAACTTTACAAAACTGTAATACAATTACTTACAACCCAGTTATAAACTAAATTAATACATTATAAATATCTATTTTTTATTTAAAAAGACATGATTTGTCAAAATGTCATTATAAGTTAACCTTCCGAAAACGATGTCCTCGCTATCGCAACACATAACACATAAATGAGCAGCACATCCATCTGCACTAAAGATGGCAACCTGAAAGTGGATCTACCCCCTGTAAGAGATAGACCCTATAAAATAAAACTGTCAACAATTGCATTGTTGGGTACTCCAACAAACTACTACAAACATTTATAAACATTATTTTATCCAAATCAAAACTCCTTTAAAAGACCGTTTGGTATCGACATAAATACGGCTATGAACCTTTAGTTCATAACGAATCAAAACACGGCTATAACTTTACAAGTTAATAGCGTAAATCAAAATGCGGCTATTACTTTACAAGTCAATAGCGAAACAATACGACAAATGACAAATATGATATCATTTGCAAAACAAACAAAACTTAATGTACCAAACGTATTTATTCAAAAGTCTTATTAAATCAATAATTTAACAACACTTAAAACGTGGGAATATATGGACCGTCAGGAAGTAGGCTTGATCTAAATCCTGAGAACACGGGTGATCGTCATCACCGAAAATACGGTTCTTGCAAGAACGAAACGGGATCAGGGGCTCGAGAGCGATCCGAATAACCATTACCTATTATCAAGCTATAGGATTCCACAATAATCCGGTTATAAATATCCGTTTCCAATTCCCAAAAAGGGACATTTTTCAATGTCGAACATTTCAATATAAAACAAAACAATAATTCAATTGATTTTCTCTGAAATCAACAATCATACCTCATCTTCATAATACAATATTTCAAGACTCGTATTTTATAAGTTAGTAACATACAAAACATGCTTTTGTATTCTCTTTAAATAAATACAATATTTAAAAGCTCATATATAAAAAAATATGAACATTCTAAACATCATTTAATCAAAGACTAGGAGCAAGGTCAAACAAGGTCAAAATCCACAGTTTCAAACACCAAACGATTTTGCTCAAATATCAATAGTAGTAATACCACACCTTATATAACATAACTTGAACTTTGAAATACTTGAATTAAATTTAAAAGATAGGATAGTAGTTTGCTTGTAGATTACCTTTCTACGCCATGAATAACAATCAATAATTAAAATACCAATCAACTCATATGTTCCCAAATTTATACTTGAACCAAACACTCATATTATTCAATTAAGATCCACAACCCAACAATACCAATCCATAAAGGGAAAACAATAAACCTAAGTTAATCTCAATTACTCAATAAATAACCTTAAACCTCCAATTTATTTTATACTTCCTAATCCCACATAATAAATTCCATTTTAGTACCATAACAGGACACTTGTTAGTAATTTGATCATAAATCTCTCATACGAACTCATCTTGGGGCGATCCAAGTGCCTACGTGATCGCGACTCGAAGCTCTACAAATATTATGAAGACACCAGAACCAAAAAACAATCAAAACTATCCCAAAATAGCCAAAACAGAAGGTTCAGTATTGATTTTCATGACAGCCTGCGGGTATGTCACTGTTTTGAACATAACTCTCTCATACGAACTCATCTTGGGGCGATTCAAGTGCCCTAGTGATAGCGACTCGAAGCTCTACAAATATCATGAAGACACCAAAATCCCAAAACGACTCTAACTACTTCAAAAACAGAAACACAAATTCGGACAGAATAAAACGGAACCTCGTTGTCGATTTTTATGACAGTCTACTAGTATTTTGGACATAACTTCCTCATACAAATTCATCTCGGGGCGATTCAAGTGCCCACACGACCGCGACTCAAAGCTCTACAAATCTCAAGACATAAGAACCCAAAAACAATCAGAACCATCCCCAAAATAGCCAAAACAGAATGTTCAGATTATAAACTGAAATTTCAGAATCCCAAATACTCAATTTGATACTAGAACTCAAATAACCCAAATAACCAATACTAATCAACACTAGCAAGAACCCAATTACTAATTAAACTCATATACTCTAATTAAATTCAAGTTGATACCCAAATTGAATCCACAACCCAAATTGAATCCACATACCAAACTACTTTAAAACATTCAATTAATACTTAAATAGAATAGTTTGTGGATTACCTCAATCACCATTAAAGGAAGAGGAAGGAGTTGGTATGGTGGTGTGGTGACACAGGGGCCCAAAATCGGTTGGAAGGAAGGCCAAAACCGGTTGTCCTTGTTGCTGTTTGCTGGCGGCTGCAAGGAGTCACCACCTGCTGTTGGTGGCTACTGTCGGCTGCGGGGGAGGAGGTATAGCTAGCGGTGCAGGCTGCTCGTGGAAGGGAAAAAACGTAGCCTGTGGTGGCACTGAGGCTGCTAAACCGTGAGGGAGAGGGGAGTGGGACGTGAGAGAAGAGGGTAGAGAGGGATTGGGAAAGTGGGTTTGTATGAAGGAGAAGAGGTTTGTCGGTTTATTTGGGGTAAAATGGGTTTTATTTTTAGCTTTGACCCATTAAATTCTATTAAAGCCGTCTCATCGTACGACAGTCTTATATAAGACGTGTTGTAAGGGTACAATAGGCGATTTATGAAATAAGTAATATTTCGTAATTGGTAGTATGAATAAGGATTGCATTTAGGAATTTATTTTTCAATACTTTATTTAAATTTATTTTTATAAAGATAAAATAGTAATCAATTAATAAAATATAATCAAAATACACTTTTATCGAAGTATTCTTTGTACGAATTTTATACATTAAATAAAATATACCTCTTTCTTGAAAATGTTAACAAATGAAATACTTGAGTCAATATTATCAAAATAATAATATTATTACTCGGATTAACTTACTTAATTATCCCAATCAGCTTAATAAACTTATGATTAAGCTTTGTTAAATGTAGTCTATTTCAGTATGGGTGTTGGTCTCGGTTTCAGTGGGCAGTTGGTTGGAGTTTAACTGTTTGAACAGTTGCAACAATTGCCCCATTGTGACCGGTTGATCTGGTGCTATGACATTTCTTGATTCGTCTTCCATTTTAGGGTTTCAGGTAGGTTAACGGTATATGATGAAGCTGCAAAAACTATTCAGAATCGTTGCCGCTCTGATACCATGATTTCTGGTTTAACAACAAGTTTTTTTGTTGTTTCTGATTATTTCTCTGTATTTCATTCAATAATGATGATGATAATATATACAAGAACTTTAAGTAACTGCTTCTAATGAAGAATAACCGTCCTAACTGTCCTATTAACTGCTACATTAATAAAATAACTATCCTATACATGTAACTGCAATATCTAGTCTAACAATCCTAAATCCTCATTTCAGAATAATCTAATCAAAACATCTAACCCTAACTCAACAATTGCATTAAGTTTTAAAAAAATCTGTGAAGAATTTAGGAAGATAATAATAGAATTACCTAGTAAATAGAGCAACCACCATCAAGCTCAATTCAAATAAATCTGCATCAAACCCTAAATTGTTCCCCCAAAAAAGTCGTAGTGATCAAAAGGGATGAATTGAAAAGAGCATAATTAGAAGGTGTTCTCTTCAACTTATTTTTTTGACTTATTACTTATTCTTATTGGAATCAAATCAGATCAGACCATATCAGATCAGATCAGAACTATTCAGATCAGATTAGAAAGTTTCAGATCAGACCAGATCAGATCAGAATAGATCAGACCATCCCAGATCAGATCAGACCAGACCAGA
>NC_080055.1:1095881-1158381 GCF_026212465.1 Amaranthus tricolor | reverse complement strand
CTGGCCGGGTGCCAGAAAAGTTGATAAGTTTATCAACTATTTTCTGATATTGTCCTCTATCTATAAGTTTTTCTCCTTTAATTATCTGAAGACCATGATGAGCTATAATAGGTTTCTCTGCAGGTTTACAATCAAGCATATCGGTCTTTGTTAAAAAGTCAAAAATATACTTCATGTGACTAATAAAGATGCCTCCCTTTGATCTCAAAACATCAATTCGTCACATAATCTTATCGTGGCCCACTCATGTGGATACGGAACACCCGTGGGCTCGGGGCTACAAACCCACAGATCACGAGCGTTCACTTGCACATACACTTGATGAGTATTCATTGTTTCCCAAAATCATTTGATAGTAGGAGGATTAGGTCACCCAATATATATGCAAGTTCACAACCTACTATTTATCGATGTGAGATCATGTCTCACATATAAGTATTTCCAATACTCCCCTTACATGTACCAAGAACCAATCATTCAGTTTTGCTTCATTCAGTTGAAGAATTTAGGGCTTAAAAATAATCTAAGAGGTGTTCGATTCATGGCTTTTTGCTTAACTTTTTGGTTAGATTTTGGCTTTTGACTTGTTAATTGATCAAACAGTTAATAGATAAGGTGTGTGGTAAATGACTTTTAATCTAGCTAAAATCCGGCTTTTAAACCAAAATAAACATGCTATTCCAGTTAGTTTTTTTTGTTGGCGTCGACTTATTGACCCATTTTTTTTTGTGATAAACAGTCAACACTCAATATTTAAATTTATCATGCATATCCATTAACAGCTCTCTAATTCAAATAGCTTAAAAGCCAATAAAAACAACCATTATTTACAATTGGTTAAACAAACCTACTAAAATAACCAATAAACATAAGTTAATTGTCAAACACCTATAAGTCATTTCTTCATGGTAAACTAAGATCAAGAAAATAATGGCAGTGTTTATTAATTGTGACTGTATTCTTGTTGTACTGGAAAGAAAAAACTGTACAAACTTGGCCCAAATCATGGGACGTAACAAAGTTGAGAATGAAAGGGTTGGTCAGCTGCCATGTGCAATTATAAGGCCTTATTGGCCTTCATTATAGTTTTGCAATAATGCCTTTATTCAAGGGTTCTTCTTTCCTTTTTTCATCTTTTGCTTCCCTTTTTTCTTCTCAAATAATAAGATGAAATAAAAGGATTATGAAAACATTAAAATATGTTATTCACATTTTCATTTATCTTTTTAAAATATTTTTAACGTTTTATCATGTTTCCAAGCGTAAATGCAAAAGGGGTATTCTAATACCCTCAATTAGTTGGTAAATTATTACACTAATCCCCCCTAAAGTAAAGTTTTTCCTTGTTATAGTTGACTTACAGAATTTAAGCTTTCTTCTTTCTTTTCATTTCACATATTTCTCTGCTCAACCTTTTTTAGTTTATTCAATCGAAACCAACCCCAAAATCTTTGATAATAAGATAACAAAGATTTTCAAATTAAATTTTAAAAATAAAATTAATTAAAAGAAATTGAAAGAAAATTAAAAATGTAAAAAATCAAAACAGTAAATTGAAGAGTTATATAGTGGGTGGGGAATGTAATGTAAGTGAAGGAGAGAGAAAAAATGAGATCTAAAAATAAAGGTTCGTGTGAGATATATAATTGAGAAGAGAATGAGAAAGTACATATGGTAGGAAATGGTACTCCTAGAAGAAAAGAGACGAAGGAAAAATGTCAAACCAAAGTACTTTTAATGCTTCAATATATTTTTTTTCCTTTTAATATTCCTTAATATTATTTTTTTTCCTTAAATTATTTACCTTTTATAGTTTTCCCAGGGATTTAGGCAACCCCTAAGAAGGCAAATTAAACCTATTCGTCGGTGACGAAGACTACATTGATCCAAAAGAAATTAAAATCATTAAGAGTACGTAAAAATTATTAGATTTAAAAATAAATCTAATATAAAAATATGTATGCAAATTATCATAATAAATATCAAAAATTATATTCTCTAGGTCTCAATATTATGCTTCACTTTCTTATTTGAGTAATTTCGTTTATATATTATATTTTCATTTTATAGAATAGAAATTTATACATTTATTAATATATTATTGATACAAGGACCTTACGTAATTTCACTTTTTTAGTATTTGGTCAATATTTCTTTGATATAGAAGACTTCACATAAATTCATATTTTCTATTATTTTATTTTATACTTTTATTAATATTTTATATTCAATTCAAGTAACTCCCGAGGCGATTCTATGCCTAGTCAAGCTATTCGGCCGCCTAAAACCTAAAGAAAATTGGGACCTTATATGTAAACAAAGTCCTTATTGTTTATCAGTCAAGCATTACTTAGTTGATAACCTGTCTTTTTGTAACATTGCTAGTTAGGAATACAAAATCTGACAATATTAAATAAATAGAAAAATTTAAATTTATAACATACCATTAATAATTAATAAAGGGTCTTAATTTTCTAAACATCAAAAAAATAAATATAGTTATTATATTTTTTTTCCTCCGACCTTGAGTACTTCCACTTGCATAAAAGTTAAATCTAAGAAGGGGTAATGTTTTTGAACTAATGCCATCACTTGCAAATGTCCATGATCACTTAGGTTCGGCCCTGTTTTTGTCGTAAAATTTAATGTAACGAACAAAATCATGAAGATTGTTGAAGTAATGCTTTTGTAATAGATTTGAATTGTACAGAGAGATAGTGTGAAACAATGTGAAATGAACTAGTTATAAATCTAGAGGTGGGCGTACATATACTTTTATGTCATCATAATCATTGTTTATTTTGTCTTAATTTATTTTTGGCATAATGATTGAAAAAAAGACAATAAATAAAAGTGATAAGATTATATCAAAAGTAGAAATTGAACAAATTATTGAGATATATTAAAATAAAAAATAAATGTGAATTGTGAGGGATGGCCGAATGGTGCAGTAACGTCGAAGACATAAAGATACATATGTTAGTAACTAGTATTATTGTGTACCAAAAAAAAAAGCTAAATAAATAAATATATAATCCGCTTCTTAATTGTTTGTTGCTCCCCATTTCATTTTGTTGCCACCCTTTTTTAATAAAATTATTACAAAAAATACTCTTAACTTAATTTTTCTTATAAATACTCTCATACCACTCCACAACACTATTATCTTTCTAAAAATCAAAATCACTTACTTTCGAAAAAATTGTGGATTCAAATCTTAGGAACAACGAATACAATTGGTGAACAACAATTTGAGGAAAATTCAAAGTGAGTCTTGTCCATTATTTTTAAAAACTGGGAAATAGTTTTAGTCACACAAACTATGCAATTGGGCCTAGATTAACTGGGTTCATTAAAGATGCAACCAAACACTTTTTTTTTTATCAGGCAGTCTCTTGAGAGATCGTCTTTAGTAGAGACGGCTCTCAAGAGCCCAACCCAATATAATCAATATTAGAAAATGAAAAACTGCTTCCAAAAATTCACGCACGTTAGACAAGGAATGTGAAAGGTATGAAAGCTCACCTTATTAAGTGTCTATCTTTCTCTCCCCCAAGTATAATACATAATCAAAATGAAATAATTAGTTTTTTCATCTCCCTTTTACAAGATTCAACTATACCATCCTTGTTTGCTCCTTAAACCATCCAACAATGGAATATTTAATGCATGAATTCGACTATAATTATGCGAGTATATCTCAGGTGAAAGACAACAATAATGTCATACAAGGTATTTGTTGAAAGTGATTGTAATTATAAATGTACAATCTTTTGATTTTTTTAAAATTAAACTTCATCAATGGTGGAAAACAATAATGTTGAAGATGACAACAGTGTTTACTGTTTAGGAGAAGGTAATAAAATCAATTGTGATTATAAATTCATATATTTAGGGATATAACCAAAGATAATTGGTATTATAACTATGTATATTTGACATAGGTTGACTGAACAAAACTTTTTCTAAAAGGGTTTCGAGTTATGATTCTGAACATTTAGTGATATAATTATATGTAATTGGTATTATAACTATGCATGTTTGCTTGTTGATCATAAAATTAGGTGGGAAAAACAAAGAAGTCCAAGAAAATAACAATGTCATTTGCTTGTATTATTATAGTATCGATTTTGTAGTATTATAACATTTGCTTGTATTATAATACCAATTGTAATATTATAATATCAACTTTGTAATATTATAGTACCAATTGTGTAATTTTACAATTCCAACATTGTATTATTATAATCCAAATTATATAGTATTATAATACCAATTTTATAAAATTATAATCCAACAACTGTAATTTGATAATAATATCAAAGAAAAATGAATATCATTATAACCCTAATGATATAGTGTTATACTACCAATTATGCAGTAATATAATACCAACTCCGTCCTATTTTCAATAACAATAGTTAAATATATCAACTTAATAATGTAATACTTATTAACTATGAACTACAAATAGAAAATGGTGTTAAAATATAAACTAAAATTTGTGTATATGTTTTTGTCAAAACTACAATATAAACTAAAGGCTTCATCTTGAGCAATCCTTCAAATTCAATATCCCTAACATCCTCGATTTGTTTGGGATTTAGCTTCACAACCTCTTTTTCATTGGTAAAAAATAAATGAGTTTTGCAGTTTGTGTATATGTTCTTATTAACACTACAACAAACTGTATAAAAAATGTTTAAGACCCCAACTTTAACATATAACCCTAACTAAACTGTATTATAACCCTAACTAATAAATGTTATGACCCCAACTAAATTATGTCATAACTCCAACTAAACAATGTCATTTCCCCAACTAAACAATGTCATAATCCCAATCAAGTAACATTATAACCCTAACTAAATAAAGTTATAGTCTCAACTAAACTGTGTTATAATCCCAACTAAATAATGTTGTACCCCTAAATAAATAATGTTATAATCACAATTAAGCTATGTTATAACCCCTACTGAACTACGTTATAGCCCAATTAAACTATGTTATAACCCAAACTAAACAATGTTATACTTCCAACTACATTATGATATAACCTCAACTGAAAATAATATACCCCACACTAAACGATGTTATACTCCCATCTACATCAACCTATGTCAAATGTTCACAGTTATAATACCAATTATATCGATTATATCCCCAAATGTATGAAGTTATGACCACAATTTCTTTTATTACCTTTCTCCAAACAATAGACATTGTTGTCTTCATTAACATCACTATTTTCCACCATTGATAATGAAGCTTAATTTTTTAAAAAATTAGAAGATTATACATTTATAATCACAATCATTTTCAAAAACTAAAATCTTAAAATTTCATACCTTTCAAAACATTATTGTTGTCTTGAATTTGAGATGTATACGAAAAACAATCGAATTTTCACATTAAATCTTCCATTGTAATATGATTTGAAAAGAAACCCAGAAATTCCACATTAATTGTTGATTTCTACTTTTCCTCAATTTTCTTTTTAACTTCCATCAATTAGTTGTTGATTTCTTCTTCATCTTGTTCAACATGGGAGAGAAATGAAAAAAATGAGAGAAGGTTCAGCTAATTGAGGGTTACATTTATGCAAAAATGAAAAAAATTAGGCAAAATTATAAAAAACTACCTAATATATACCCTATTTTGTAAAAAACTATCTTATGTAAAATTTTTTGCAAAAACTACCTTATATAATACAATTGTTTGCAAAACACTACCTTATAACGGTTTGTGGCCTTTGACCGCTAAGTTTAACCGTTGACCCGCATGTGACACTCACGTGATGCTTTAATGTATTTACTTCTTCTTCGTTGCAGTTCAGCTTCGAAAATCCTTTCTTTCTTCCTGCCATTTCCAGCGATAAACCCTAATTATTCTTTCTTTCGCCTTTCTTTCTTTCTCCTTGATTTCAAATCCCTAAATCATTCAAAGATCATCATTTTTTTTACAACTAATTAGTTATGTCTTCTTGTTCTTCAAGCGAAAATTCGATACCTAAAAAATGTGGGTATGGAGTTCTCTTTGCAAGGAGGGTTTCATGGACCAAGGAAAATCCTGGAAGAAGGTTTAAGACTTGCGTTTTTTATGATCCTGATACAAAATGGAGGGGATGCAAAAAGTTTAAATGGATTGATGAACCTGAAATGACTATTTGGCAAAGAGAAGTGACTAACAAACTTGTGGAGGACAAGCGACAATTAGCAATTGAAATCAAGATTTTGACATCAAGGGTTTGTTGCTTGGAACATGAAAAGGAACAAGCACTTTCAAAAATTAAAAGGATTAAGAAGAAATGGATGAATGAGAGGAAGCATGGAAATCATATTACAAGCTTTGTATTAGGGTTTTTCTTTTATTTTTTTGTTGGTGTTCCTTGTATTAATCAAGGCTAGTAATTGAAGTTTATGACCTATTTAAGAATAATTGTCACAGTGATTTGGGTATTGTAACATGATCATGATGAATGAATTAAGTTTTATTTTGTCCATTTAATTTCTTTGCAGGTATTGTAAATACACTTGTGTTTGCTTTATGTTTATGTATGGAAATCAGATGGCTATGTTTGCTCTGTAATATCCATTTGATCTGTTTATGTAATGTATGTTGTTTTTGCTGTGTTTGTTGATGCTGTGTTTGCTGTGTTGTGTTTACTGTGTATGTTGTGTTTGTTGTGTTTGCCTGCTGCTTGGAACACAACACACACTTAACTTACAACAATTTGCTTGGGATCAACACAGACATCTATGTACATACACAACATTGATATGATACACACTGGTTCATGGAGCAACACAGATCCATTTGCTTATATACATATACACAACACAAATCCATTTGCTTACATACATATACACACTGGTTCAATGATGTAATGCTGCACTACATATACACAACACTGATGAACTTACTTATTCAGAATACAATAGTTTTTCAACACTGATTTGCAGCATATTTCATTTGTTTCAGCACTGATTTGCAGCACCCAAACTTAAAACGTATTTTCAAAACACAATCCCAGACCTCAAGAATGCTGTTCATCTTTCTTTTTCAACAAATGCAACACTAGTTCTCATTAGTAAGTTCTCAAATCAGTATTGCTGCACTAACTAATGTTATGTATGCTGTGTTTGCCTACTGCTTGGAACACAACATACCCTCAGCACTGATTTGTTTCAGCACTAGTTTAGCACTGATTTGTTTCAGCACTGATTTGTAGCACTAATTCAGCTTTCTTTTTCAAGAATGCTCTTCAGCTTTCATTTTCAACAAATGCAGCACTAGTTCTCACAACAATGTTTTATGAACATACACAACATATCAATACTACTGCTGCATAAGTTACTGCTGCACTTAATTCAACACAGTAACTGAATTTGCCGCACTTAATTCATCACAGTAACTGAATTCAACACATTACATTCTCAGTTCATATACTGATTTGCTAACATACAGTTCAACATAGTACATTCTTAGTTCATAAAACTTATACTGATTCAACACATTACATTCAACAGTAAATTACTTATACAGCTCTATATTTGACTATTTTGATCCATTACACATGAAGTAGATGCAGCAGTTTGCGTTTGTTGTTGACTAATGGAGCTAGGAACATCATTTGTTGTAGATCGTTGAGTAGAAGAAGATCTCATTTTAGGCCTTTCACCCTTTGACTTGATCTTTGTTGGTGGTGGTTTGGGTGGATTCTTGCAGCCTTTTTTGTAGTGACCTAGATCACCAAAATTACCACATCTCCGTTGCTTGAATTCTCTAACAGCACATACAGCCTTCTTACCTCCTTTACCTTCATTAGCTTCCTTCTTTCTTTTCCTCTTGTTAGGCCTTCCACGCATCTTTCGATATGGTGGAGGAAGTGGTTTGGCTAAACTGGTTGTGGGCCACATTTTGTGTCCTAGCATACCATAAAACTTTGGAACATATGTCTTTCGATACGTTTCTACAAGATACGCCTCGTGGACAAAGTCGTTGGCATTTAATTTTCTAAGAACAATACAAGCCAAGGCATGTTTACAAGGAATCCCTTTAAGGTCCCAGCTTCCACAATGGCAAGTCCTATTGGCCAAGTTTACAACGTAAGAGTCGTCATTATCATCCACCTCAAACTCTCACACATCCACTGGGATTACCTTTAAACCATATACTTCCTTTGCATTTTTTTCAATCATTTTGGTGATAGATGGCATCAACACACCTTCAATGTTACTCAGCCCTTCCCTTTTGGCTACACTTCTTTGCATCAAATATCTCCTAATCCACTCCATTAAAGAAATTATAGGCTTCCCCCTTGCTTCTACTAACACATTATTGAATGCCTCACAAATATTATTTAACAACATCCCAGACTTACTCCTACAACAAAAAGCATGCCTAGACTAGTGTTTTGTAGGAATAGCAGCTAGATATTCATATGCTTCAACAGAAATATTCTTTATTTCATTCATTTCTCTATCAAAATGAAACTGCAAACGTAAATTGTTACTAATTAGTTTGACATGATCTCAAATATTTAATTGTATACTTGATTCCATACCTTGTTGTAAGCTCTTACTGCTCTCCAAAAGTGTTGTTTGAACAACTCTCTAGGGAACTTGATCTTAAAGTTCGCCCATATATGCCTACAGCAGAACCTAATTTCAGCTTCAGGAATCACTGAGTTCAAATCTTCAACCAAACCCTACATTAGGGTGTTAACAAGATATGTGTTAATATTAGGGTTATGGCATTAGTTACATTTAAAACAAGATATGTGTTAACAAGTAATTACATTCATACCTTTTGCCTATCGCTCATGAAGGTGAAAGCTTCACCTCCTGCTTGAACCCAACTACTCGATGCGGTAACCGACCTAAGGTCTTCTACGAGGAGATTTAGAAACCAAGTCCAAGTTTCTACATATTCTGTTTCGACCACAGCCCATGCAACGGGGAAGATGTTATTGTTCCCGTCTTTACCTACAGCAGTCAACAAAACCCTAGGGAATTGTCCCTTCAAATGTGCCCCATCAACACCTATAATAGGCCTACAGCCAGCAACAAAACCCTCCTCACATGCTGGCAAGCATATATACATCCTTTGGAACAAAGGTGGGGGTGTGTCTATTCCAATGCATTTAACGATTGCAGTGCTTCCTGGATTAAACCTCCTTATTGCTTCCGCATAATCCCACACCCTGATATACTCTTCACTAACATCACCATATATCATTTTCATTGCAATTATTTTAGTCATATAACACTTAGAATACTTTTCTTCACAACCTAACTCTCTATTAACCCGTTTCTTAAATGCCTTTAATTCCCAAGTTGCATTTTTCCTCCAATCATCTATGTATTTCTCAGCTAAATACAAAGCAGTGACTTTGTTATTTTGGTGTTGGTGACCACAAGTGTGCTTGGGAAATTAACTACTTATTTGAAGTGTCTCCTCATCTTTCAACTTCACAGCATGAACCTTAAAATAACACTTCTTCTCCTTCCCACAAACACAGTTCACAATTCTAGCTTTCCATTTCATGCAATCGCATCTATTGTAGCAATACACACAGATCCTACATCTACCATTATGCAGGTAATAATAATTGTAACCACATTCAATAGCATGGTACCTTAGTGCTTTTCTAAACACATATGTCGAAGGAAACTTAAGGCCTAAAGATAAATTGATCTTACCCTTGAAATCAACCTCAGGATTGAATGTAGGATAGCTACATATACCTTCCTCATCATCATTCAATGCACCAAAATCATAATCATTAAACTGCGGTTCATCATCATTAAAGTATATGTCTCTATTGTTTTCTTCATCAATCTCCTTATCTACTATCAATCTAATTTTATCATCACCTATAAACACATCATCAAGACCATAAACTACATTTTCTACAAACAAATCAGAATCATCCTCATATTCATCTTCATCACCACAACTATAATCATCATCACTACTATCCTCAAAATCAGAAACTTGTTGCTCTATGTGGCCTCAAAATAAGGTATTTTTTTACAAAATAGGGTATATATTAGGTTGTTTTTTATAATTTTTCCAAAAAATTATATAGTTAATGTTAAAGAATATAAAGCAGTCAATGAGGGATGTGAGAGAATGTCAATGAAAGTGACAACATTAATATTCAGTTAATCAAAGGAAGTTAAACAATTATGCAGATAATGGGAAAGTGAGAGAACGTTACATTTTATTTTATTTTACTTTTATCTTTTAAATTGGCTTAGCCCAATTGAGACCGTCTCTTCAAGAGACGGTCTCGCAGAACAATTTGAGTTTCTTCATTGTCTTTGAGTTTGTACCGATTTTACAAATTGAGGTTGGATTACCAACCACTCGGATATTATTTTTATTCTCACTTCAAAAGTGAAGCTGAAAAGTTCACAAACATGGATCTCCCGCCCGAAAGTAGGGAAAATGTTGTAAGCATTAGCTCAAACACAAATTCTTGTGAGAGACCATCTTTAAATTGACCGGCCCATTTATATTTTTTAAAATATTGTAAGTAGGAATTAAGAATAATGTAAGTAGACATTTAAGATATTGAAAGTAGATACTAAAGATACGATAATTAACACTAGTGGAAAAAAACATATTTGCTGCGTATCATTTGCTGCGGTTTTTATATATACGAAGCAATAAATAGGAAAAAGAATTAGAAAAAAAAAACAATTAATTGCTGCGGTTTTAAGGTGTGACCGCAGCAAATACTCAGTAACACAATTAATTGCTGCGGTTGTGCTATGGCCCGCAGCAAATACTCAGTAACACAATTAATTGCTGCGGTTGTGCTATAGCCCGCAGCAAATAAGTGCATTTTAAACTAAAAAATAAATAAATAAAATATAAGCATTATTTGTTGCGGTTATTTAATGACCACAGCAAATAAGTATTAAAAAAAATAAAAAAAAAAGTGAAGAAAAAATTTAAAGGCAGACAGACCCAACTCCACGCGTCGCCTAAATCTCCGCGTCCCGCAGAGTGCCTCCTAACCCAGCAAAAAAAAAAAAAACAATTAGTTGCCACAATAATTGTTGCGGTTTTGCTAGTGACCGCAGCAAATAAACCTTACAAAAATACCTTAATTTCTCCGGTTATCGAGGCCCGCAACAAATAACCGTTACACAAATACCTTAATTGCTCCGGTTATCGAGGCCCGCAGCAAATAACCGTTACACAAATAAATTAAAACCCGCCATTTCAATTTTTTTTTTACAAACTCGACTTCTTCATTGTTGCGGTTCTATTCTCTCACAAACCCATTGAAAAAACGCTTCATCTTCATCTTCATCTGCTTCGTTCTTCTTCTTCATCTTCACAAACTTAACAGCAAAGTTCTTCATCTTCACAAAGTTCTTCATATTCATCTGCAAACTCGAAAAAAAAGGTGTTAACAGTTTCTTCAAAGTTCTTCATCTTCTTGGTTCATAAACCCACGAAATTTAATACTTTGGTCTTGTTCATCTTCAAAACCCACGACATTAAGGTATTTTTTTATCCTTTTAATTTGTTAAGCATTTAAGTTTTGCAAGATATTCATGACAAAACTCGAAAACTATGGCAACCTTTTGTGTACTAATTTTGTTTCACTGTTTTTCGTTGTAGATAACATAACCCACGAAATCAAGGTAATTATATTTATTTTACTAATTTGCAAGTTCATATCTTTATTGTTTAACATGTAATTTAGTATTTTAGTGAATTTTTGTTTGAATTGTTATTTGCAAATGATATGTTTTGCTTTTGCTTGTATCCTAGTATGCCAAATCTGGATATTACTTGAGCAAAATTTTACTATTTGTGAATTTTACATTATTCAAGTTTATGTTATTAGTTTGTTAAATATTTATGTAATTTGTTAAAAATGTGGTTTGTTATTATAGTTATGTCTTTAACTATTAGAATTAGAATACGATTTTATTTACAATGTAGTGCTTAATATTGAAGTATGAATTATAGAATTAGAATATGAAATATGTATATTTAGGTTTAAATAGATTTGGTATAAATAAGTATATATTTTGTTAGGGTTAAATATGTTTGTTAGAAATAAGTATATATGTTTAAAAGTTGTGTATTAATTTTGTTTTGAATCAATTAATCACACTAATTAGGATGACAAAAGATCGCTCTTGGATGTATGGAAGCATTGAATCGTCGGAATTTATTGATGGAGTATTAGAATTTTGTAGTATTGCGATTGAACATCAAGTTAGGACGGGGGGAGTTGGTTTTTATTGCCCATGTGTTAGTTATGGCAATGTATCAAAGGTAGATAGTATTGATATCCTTAGGGAGCACATACTTCGACGTGGGTTTAGGCCTCAATATCATGTTTGGGTTTGGCATGGTGAGGAGGGAGTTTATAAAGAGAAAAGTGTTGTTGAGGACGTCAATAATGTGGCCCATGTCGATGAGGATGTAGTAGCATGTTGATGGGTATGAGACAGTTGAAAAGAACGTCGATGAGGATGTGGATCGTGTTGATGAGATGATGGAGTGAGTCGAGGATGAGTTAGGAAAACGTCCTCGTGTTTTTGACTTGTTGACAGAGGCTTCTCAAAAGCCTTTGTACCCTGGATGTACAAAGTTCACCAAACTAACAGCAGTGTTGACAATTTTCAACATTAAGTCAAAGTTCAACTGGAGTGACGCTAGTTTCACAATGTCATTAGAAGTGTTAGGTGAGATGCTTCCTGAGGGAAATGAACTTCCAAAGTCGACATATTATGCCAAAAAGCTCATGTGTCCTTTCGGCTTAGAGTACCAGAAGATTCATGTGTGTCCGAATGATTGTGTGTTGTATCGGAATAAAAACGAGAACGTAGAAGAGTGTCCTAGGTTTGGGTTATTGCGCTACAAGCGTAAAGGGGCTAGAAATGCTAAAGGGCCCCCGGCTAAGGTATTGTGGTATCTTCCAATAATACCTAGATTCAAGCGCTTGTTTTCTATAAAGAAAGATGCGTTAAATTTGAGGTGGCATGCAGATAGGATGAAGAAAGGTCACTTGTTCACACATCCATCTGATTATCCGGAGTGGAAGAGTATTGATAGGTTGCATAAGACTTTTGGAGATGAGGTTCGTAATTTAAGGCTCGGACTGTGTACGGATGGAATGAACCCATTCGGCAATCTTAGTTCTCAACATAGTACTTACCGATACTTTTAGTGATCTATAATTTGCCACCTTGGTTGTGTAGGGTCCTAAACAACGTAAAAATGACATAGATGTATATCTTGCACCTCTCGTTGAGGATTTGAGAAAGATGCGGGATGAAGGCGTTTCAGTGTTTGATGCATATGCTAATGAGGAGTTCACCTTGTGTGCAATGCTTTTATGCACCGTTAATGATTTTCCGGCATATGGCAACTTATCGGGGTATAAGAACAAAGGGAAGAAAGCATGCCCAATATGTATCGATGACATGGAATCCACGTGGATTCCTAAGTGCAAACACGTATTCATGCACCATCGAAAGTTCCTCCCACGAGACCACTAATATCGTAAGAAGAAGAAGTTGTTCAACGGGGAGGTTGAGGACCGTGTAGCTCTTCGACAGTTGACCGGTTATGAGGTTTATGAACAAGTTAAGGGAGTAGAGACCGTATTTGGTAAAACGGGGCAAGTGCAAGGGGGTGAAGACCGATAATGAAAAAAAGAATCAATCTTTTGGAAGCTTCTATATTGGAGAGATCTACAGGTTAGGCATTGTCTTGACGTTATGCATATAGAGAAAAATGTATGCGATGACATACTCGGGACTCTCATGAACATTCCGGGTAAGACAAAGGATGTTAGGGCCGTGCGAGATTGGTTTGAATGTAAGGGTCTTCGTCCGGAGTTATGGGCACATGTTAAGGTGAGTAAGAAAAGAAATAGAGCTGATGAAGTTGGTGGCAGTAAGAAGAAGATGAGTAATGACAAAGTTTATTTGCCTCCAGCTTGCTACACATTGTCCAAAGCAGAGAAGCGGACATCTTGTGAGTGTTTGTATGGCATTAAGGTTCTGTCTGGGTACTCATCCAACATGAAGAGATTTGTGAGCCTAAATGCTAAGCTGAAGTTGGGAAGCATGAAATCTCACGATTGCCGTGAAATGATGCAAGTGTTCTTACCAATTGCAATCCGTGGAATACTGCTAAAACATGTAAGATATGCTATTACCGAGCTATGTTCATTCTTCAACACAATTCGTAGTAAAGTTCTTGATCCCTTTAAACTTGATGCATTTTAACTCAACGTGATTGTAACTTTATGCAAGTTTGAGATGTATTTTCAACCTTCTTTCTTTGACATAATGGTTCATCTTATTATCCATCTCGTTCGTGAGATCAAGCTTTTGGGTCCAGTTTTTTTAATGTGGTGTTATCCTTTTGAAAGACACATGGGTGTTTTACAAAACAAGGTGAGGAATCCAGCAGAACCCGAGGGGAGTATGATTCAAGGCACTGTGAGCGATGAGATTAGTAACTTTATAGCCGAGTATTTGGCCATGGCAAAGCCTATTGGACTTCCCACCTCTAAACATGAAAGAAGGCTTGAGGGAAAAGGAACAATTGGCTCCAAATCGGTCACACCTCCTCAACACAACCTTCTACAAGCACACTTGTATGTGTTGCATCATATTCCGAAAGTTCATCCTTTTTTGAGTGAGCATTTTGATATATTGCGCGCAAAACATCCTTTTAAAGGGGATAGGGCATTGATGCAGTTGCATAACAAGACGTTTATTAATTTGTTTCATAATCGAGTAATATGCGAAGAACTCAAGGGTGTATCCAAAATTGTTAAGTGGTTAGCTTTTGGTCCGCGTGATGATGTCAACAAATAGGAGGGTTACGATGTCAATGGCTTCACATTTTGAACTTAGGGTCAAGACAAGAAGTCATCTTATCTACAGAATAGTGGGGTTTCTATTTTGGTGTCATCTGCAATTTTACGCGAGTGCAAAGGATCAAGCGTCGGTTGATGCTAAATTGGTATACTACGGGCGGGTACATGAAATATGGGAGCTTGACTACTCTACTTTCAATATTGGTCTTTTCAAAAAGTGGGTAGATAATAATCGACGATGCATAAAAAATGACGACCCTTGTGGATTCACTCTTGTAGACTTAGCTCGTTTGCGTGATAGGGAGGAGCCATTCATACTAGCCACACAAGCCAAGCAAGTATTCTACATTGTAGACCCGTCTAATAAAAAATGGTCTATTGTTGTACCTTGAAAAAGAAGCATCCTTGGTATAGGTGATGTTGAGGATGAGGAATAATATGAAGCTTTTGAAGATTACCCTCCCTTTATCAATCCAAAATCAGTGGATCAAGATGATGTAGATGATGTAGATGTTGGTTATATGCGTGTAGATTACACGGAAGGAATACATTTGAATTAAGTGATTCACAAGGTATGAATTTAAAGCTTTATAAAGTTTTCTTAACACTTGGTTTGTTTTGCATGAAACTTTGCACAGAACACTATTTGTTATATATTATTGTGTTGAACATATTAGAATTCTAAATCATAGTCATATTCTTAATATTACTTAGCTTATGTTCTAATATATTTCTATTCATACTCTTTCAGGTACTGATATACAATGCATCTATTCAGAGACGTAATTGTCCCCGAGATTGAGACCTCGGATAATGAGCATCGTAGTTACGCCAGTGAAGAGGACCAAATTGTGAGATACGAGCATATGGCTGAAGACGCTCCACCAATTGACAATGATTTTGAGACTGAAGACGCCCCACCAATGTATGCTCCCACTACCAGTAAGAAAAGAAAAGGGCGAGGTCCTACGAAAAACCTCAAAGTCACAGAACCCATGCATTTGGAATACAATGCATTAGGTCAATCCTGCGAAAAATGGCGTAGGCAATATGGAAAGCAAGTGGACCTATGTATCCGCAAGATTTCTATATTGCACGCATGGAACGAGGTTCCAGAGGGTTTGAAGAACTCTCTATGGAATGATACTGTGGTAAGAAACTTTACTATTTTTACTCATTTAGTTTCATTTAAAAATTAATTTAATTGACAGTAATAAGTATAACCTTTTTTTGTAGAATCTTTTCCACATTGAGAGCAATGAGGACAAGAAGAATGTGTTTCTTTCAGCTGTTGCTGAAAGATTCAGAGATTTCAAATCCAAGCTAGTAACTGGCTGGATTACGAAGAGGCGTGCTCGTACGACCAAAAAGGTCAAAACGGGAAACAAAGGTGGAGAGCAAGCACCTTCGAAGATGCCCTACGAAATATGGGGTCACATATCGAAGAGAGATTGGGAGGCCTTTGTTGCCAAAAGAACAACTCCCGTAGAAGTTGTAAGTATTTCATATTATATTATAATTTTTGATTTGAATTTACTTCTTTTGATTCAGTCATTAAACTAATACATGACATTCGATTTCTGTTGATTAATTAGGAAAAGCGTGGTAAAACTTCTGATTCTGCAAGCAAAAGGAAGTTTTACCATCGCTTGAACCAAAAAACGTACGATGAGGTCCGAAAAGAGTGGAAGAATGCGGGTTTATACCCCAATCAAAGTTCATCCATGCCCTCATCTACGACTACCTCCGCATCCGTGAATACTCCTGCTGGAGATCGGGTGCGTGATTGGTATTGCGGGCTTCATTCCCGAGATACAAGTGGTAAATTTACCATTAATGATCCGGGAACGAAGAAGGTTGTTGATGCTGTGGTGTGTTTTGAAATTATTAAGTATATTCTTGCTTTGTTTTGTATTCTTTGGCTTTAATTTACTTATACTAATTGCTATATATGTCACTTTTTATTTGAATAGATGGCTGGAAGAAAAAAGAAGCTACGGGGGAGTTCACCTCAAGAGGCAATGTTGACGCATTGCATATGGTCTTAGGGAAAGACCACAGTGGGCGGGTAGTCGGAAAGGGAGGCGTTCGCGTGGGGTTACAAAAGTCATTCAGCAAAGAGTGTGTTGCTACTCAATCTCGAACGACGCTACGGGGTAAAGTAGCAACCCTCCGAACAGAGATTACGAAGGACGTTCTCGCCAAACTGGCCATCGTGTTGCTGAAGATGGGAGCACCCATTGTTGACTTGGCAAACCTGATTGACTGTTGCGGAGCTAAACGATCTCTCTCAAGATTTCAAATGGTTGCACACTTGTGCATCTCGCCTGCGTGAGGAGGACCCAATCATTCTAAACCTGCAGAAGGACTAATTTTGCTTTTTAGAAAGCCCGTTTTTAATTATTGGTCATAGTGACATTGGGCAAATTTTAAGAGGAGAGATACTAAACGTAGCTCTTATCCATGTTTACATGAGGTGATGCTCATTATCTTACAAGTTAGGAATTGTTGTTTAATTGTTTCAATAACCGAATTACTAACAAAATTTTTTTATTCGTGAGTTTAGTGCGGCTTACGAGGAGCTAAATTCTTGCGAACCTCCAATAAAAATTGGATGGTTTTGTCCTGAGTCGATTTCGGGCACTAAATGTGTAAATGATCTAGATGACGTCAGAGTATACATTGAGATTGCTTTGACTAATTCCCTTGCATCTAAACACACGTTCATTCTGGCTCCATATATGGAAGAGTAAGTTTTATTTTTGAAATTGAACTTATCTTTTGATTTTTAAAGTCACCTAATCTCTAATTTGTTGATTTTGAATTTACATTTGTAGTTTGCATTGGATAATTTTAGTCATATGTCCTTTAACGAACACTGTGCACGTCTTCGACTCATTACAATACGTAATATTAATTATTTTACCAATTTGATTTATTTAAGTGTTATATATATATATATATATATATATATATATATATATATATATATATATATATATATATATATATATATATATATATATATATATATATATATATATATATATATATATATATATATATATATATATATATATATATATATATATATATATATATATATATATATATATATATATAATATTACTTTTCCCATCCGTTTCAGCACAATGAAAAAAGTACATGGACAAATGGGATCTACATCCAGAGCCACATTTCCAAAATGGACAGCAATAAAGGTACACAAATTTGATTTTATGCGTTTTTAAGCTTTTTTGGCACTTTTGCGCATAAAGTAGCTCAAAATTTGTTTGTTTTGCACGAAACATGGCACACAACACTATTTGGTATATATTATTGTGTTGAAGTGAATAGAATTGAAAATCATAGTCATATGCTAGAAATTACGTGTTAAGTTGCGATTTTATGCGTTTTTAATCGTTTTTAACACTTTTGGGCATAAAGTAGCTCAAACTTGGTTTCTTTTGCGCGAAACTTGGCACACAACACTATTTCGTATATATTATTGAGTTGAAGTGGTTAGAATTGAAAATCATAGTCATATGCTAGAATTTACGTGTTAAGTTGCGATTTTATGCGTTTTTAAGAGTTTTTGCCACTTTTGCGCATAAAGTAGCTCAAACTTTGTTTATTTTGCACAAAACTTGGCACACAACACTATTTGGTATATATTATTGTGTTGAAGTGGTTAGAATTGAAAATCATAGTCATATGCTAGAAATTACGTGTTAAGTTGCGATTTTAAGGGTTTTTAAGCATTTTTGGCACTTTTGCGCATAGAGTAGCTCAAACTTGGTTTGTTTTCCACGAAACTTGGCACACAAGATTATTTGGTATATATTATTTTTTTGAAGTGGTTAGAATTGAAAATCATTATCGTATGCAAGAAATTACGTGTTAAGTTGCGATTTTAAAGTTTTTTAAAGCGTTTTTGGCACTTTTGCGCATAAAGTAGCTCAAACTTGGTTTGTTTTGCACGAAACTTGGCACACAATACTATTTGGTATATATTATTGTGTTTAAGTGGTTAGAATTTAAAATCATAGTCATATGCTAGAAATTACGTGTTAAGTTGCGATTTTATGCGTTTTTAAGAGTTTTTGGCACTTTTGCGCATAAAGTAGCTCAAACTTGGTTTGTTTTGCACGAAACTTGGCACACAACACTATTTGGTACATATTATTGTGTTGAAGTGGTTAGAATTGAGAATCATTTTCATATGCTAGAAATTACGTGCTAAGTTGTGATTTTAAGGGTTTTTAATCGTTTTTGGCACTTTTGCGCATAAAGTAGCTCAAACTTGGTTTGATTTTGATGCGAAACCGGGGCTGATTAAGGCCTTGGTTATGGAAGGATTAATGTTGTTCAGAAGCTTTGATTAATGACACAGATAAAAACTACAAATGATCATGAAAGGAAAATGAAACAACCACAAACAGATCAAGGATTAATGTTTTGAAATACCTCTATATTACTTTTGTTAAATCTGAAACATAAGTTGTTCAACGTTTATCACCCAAGTTAGGCTCTCCTTATATAGAGCTCTCAACTAACATAACGGCTATATTACCACACGCCTAATTAAAACGCTCGTGCTATTACATGGGCACTTAAAGTGGAAACATAAAACAAAAAAACACTTAGACAATTCTGATCTAGCAAACTGTCGAGCTGCCCTCTTTCAGCTCAGCTTCTAGGAGTCCACGGGGATTATTAGAATGGTTTTAGGACCGTGATAGCTAGATCCAAGTACCAAGATTCCATTTCCACTTTAGCCTATGTCTTGCATGCATAGGTTTTGTCTCCACCTGTCGTGTAAGGTGGTCTGGTCGCTAGTTTGCTGCTGTGCTGTTCTAAAGCCATGAGCTATTCTGTGAGGTCTGTATGCAGCCTATGCAGCCTTGTGTGGGCTATTTTGGTATCTTCATTTGATACAACCACATTTGTATCAGATTTGCACGAAACTTGGCCTACAACATTATTTGGTATATATTATTGTGTTGAAGTGGTTAGAATTGAAAAACATTCTCGTATGCTAGAAATTACGTGTTAAGTTGCGATTTTGAGGGTTTTAAAGCATTTCTGGCACTTTTGCGCATAAAGTAGCTGAAACTTGGTTTGTTTTGCACGAAACTTGGCACACAACACTATTTGGTATATATTATTGTGTTTAAATGGTTAGAATTGAAATTCATAGTCATATGCTAGAAATAACGTGTTAAGTTGCGATTTTATGAGTTTTAAAGCGTTTTTTTACACTTTTGCGCATAAATTTGCTCAAACTTGGTTTTTTTGGCATGAAACCTTGCACACAACACTATTTGGTATATATATTATTGTGTTGAAGTTGTAAGAATTCAAAATCATTGTCATATGCTAGAAATTACGTGTTAAGTTGTGATTTTAAGGGTTTTTAACCGTTTTTGGCACTTTTGCGCATAAAGTAGCTCAAACTTGGTTTCATTTTGATGCGAAACCGGGCCTGATTAAGGCCTTGGTTAGGGAAGGATTAATGTTGTGCGGAAGCTTTGATTAATGACACAAATAAAAACTACAAATGATCATGAAAAGAAAATGAAACAACCACAAACAGATCAAGAATTAATGTTCTGAAATACCTCTATATTACTTTTGTTAAATCTGAAACACAAGTTGTTCAACGTTTATCACCCAAGTTAGGCTCTCCTTATATAGAGCTCTCAACTAACATAACGACTATATTACCACACGCCTAATTAAAACGCTCGTGCTATTACATGGGCACTTAAAGCGGAAACATAAAACAAAAAAACACTTAGACAATTCTGATCTAGCAAACTGTCGAGCTGCCCTCTTTCAGCTCAGCTTCTAGGAGTCCACGGGGATTATTAGAATGGTTTTAGGACCTTGATAGCTAGATCCAAGTACCAAGATTCCATTTCCACTTTAGCCTAGGTGCTGGATGCATAGGTTTTTCTCCACGTGTCGTGTAAGGTGGTCTGGTCGCTAGTTTGCTGCTGTGCTGTTCTGAAGCCATGACCTGTTCTGTGAGGTCTGTATGCAGCCTATGCAGCCTTGTGTGCGCTCCTTTGGTATCTTCATTTGATAAAACCACATTTGTATCAGATTTGCACGAAACTTGGCATACAACATTATTTGGTATATATTATTGTGTTGAAGTGTTTAGAATTAAAAATCACTATAGTATACTAGAAATTACGTGTTAAGTTGCGATTTTAAGGGTTTTAAAGCGTTTTTTGCACTTTTGCGCATAAAGTAGCTCATACTTGGTTTGTTTTGCACGAAACTTGGCACACAACACTATTTGGTATATATTATTGTGTTGAAGTGGTTATAATTATAAATCTTAGTCATATGCTAGAAATTACGTGTTAAGTGGCGATTTTATGCGTTTTTAAGAGTTTTTTGCACTTTTGCGCATAAAGTAGCTTAAACTTGGTTTGTTTTGCAGAAAACTTGGCACACAACACTATTTTGTATATATTATTGTGTTGAAGTGGTTAGAATTGAAAATCATTATCATATGCTAGAAATTACGTGTTAAGTTGTGATTTTAAGGGTTTTTAACCGTTTTTGGCACTTTACGCATAAACTAGCTCAAAGTTGGTTTCATTTTGATGCGAAACTGGGGCTGATTAAGGCCTTGGTTATGCAAAGATTAATGTTGTGCGGAAGCTTTTATTAATGACACAAACAAAAACTACAAATGATCATGAAAAGAAAACGAAACAACCACAAACAGAACCAAGGATTAATGTTCTGAAATACCTCTATATTACTTTTATTAAATCTAAAACATAAGTTGTTCAACGTTTATTACACAGGTGAAGCTCTCCTTATATAGAGCTCTCAACTATAATAACGGCTATATTAGCACACGCCTAATTAAAACACACGTGCTATTACATGGGCACTTAAAACAGAAACATAAAACAAAAAAACACTTAGAAAATTCTGATCTAGCCAACTGTCGAGCAGCCCTCCTTCGGCTCAGCTTCTAGGAGTCCACGGGGTTTGTTAGAATGGTTTTAGGACCTTGATAGCTAGATCCAAGTACAAGGATTCCATTTCCACTTTAGCTTAGGTCCTGGATGCATAGGTTTTGTCTCCACGTGTCGTGTAAGGTGGTTTGGTCGCTAGTTTGCTGCTGTGCTGTTCTGAAGCGATGACCTGTTCTGTGAGGTCTTTATGCAGCCTATGCATCCTTGTGTGGGCTTCTTTGGTATCTTCATTTGACACAACCAAATTTGTCTCAGATTTACACGAAACTTGGCATACAAAATTATTTGGTATATATTATTGTGTTGAAGTGGTTAGAATTGAAAATCATTGTCGTATGTTAGAAGTTACGTGTTAAGTTGCGATTTTATGGGTTTTTAAGCGTTTTTGGCACTTTTGCGCATAAAGTTGCTCAAACTTGGTTTGTTTTGCACGAAACTTGGCACACAACACTATTTGGTATATATTATTGTGTTTAAGTGGTTTGAATATAAAATCATAGTCATATGCTAGAAATTACGTGTTAAGTTGCGATTTTATGCATTTTTAAGCGTTTTTGGCACTTTTGCGCATAAAGTAGCTCAAACTTGGTTTGTTTTGCACGAAACTTGGCACAAAACACTATTTGGTATATATTATTTTGTCGAAGTGGTTACAATTGAAAATCATAGTCATATGCTACAAATTACGTGTTAAGTTGCAATTTTATGCGTTTTTAAGCGTTTTTGGCACTTTTGCGCATAAAGTAGCTCAAACTTGGTTTCATTTTGATGCGAAACCGGGACTGATTAAGGCCTTGGTTATGGAAGGATTAATGTTGTGCGGAAGCTTTGATTAATGACACAGATAAATACTACAAATGATCATGAAAAGAAAATGAAAAAACCACAAACAGATCAAGGATTAATGTTCTGAAATACCTCTATATTACTTTTGTTAAATCTGAAACATAAGTGTTCAACGTTTATCACCCAAGTTAGGCTCTCCTTATATAGAGCTCTCAACTAACATAACGGCTATATTACCACATGCCTAATTAAAACGCTCGTGCTATTACATGGGCACTTAAAGCGGAAACATAAAACAAAAAAACACTTAGACAATTCTGATCTAGCAAACTGTCGAGCTGCCCTCTTTCAGCTCAGCTTCTAGGAGTCCACGGGGATTATTAGAATGGTTTTACGACCTTGATAGCTAGATCCAAGAACCAAGATTCCATTTCCACTTTAGCCTAGGTCCTGGATGCATAGGTTTCTCCTCCACGTGTCGTGTAAGGTGGTCTGGTCGCTAGTTTGCTGCTGTGCTGTTCTGAAGCCATGACCTGTTCTGTGAGGTCTGTATGCAGCCTATGCAACCTTGTGTGCGCTCCTTTGGTATCTTCATTTGATACAACCACATTTGTATCAGATTTGCACGAAACTTGGCATACAACATTATCTGGTATATATTATTGTCTTGAAGTGTTTAGAATTAAAAATCATTGTAGTATACTAGAAATTACGTGTTAAGTTGCGATTTTAAGGGTTTTAATGCGTTTTTTGCACTTTTCCGCATAAAGTATATCATACTTGGTTTGTTTTGCACGAAACTTGGCACACAACACTATTTGGTATATATTATTGTGTTGAAGGGGTTATAATTATAAATCTTATTCATATGCTAGAAATTACGTGTTAAGTTGCGACTTTAAGGGTTTTTAACCGTTTTTTGCACTTTGCGCATAAAGTAGCTCAAACTTGGTATTATTTTGATGCGAAACTGAGGCTGATTAAGGCCTTGGTTATGCAAAGATTAATGTTGTGCGGAAGCTTTTATTAACGACACAAACAAAAACTACAAATGATCATGAAAAGAAAGTGAAACAACCATAAACAGAACCAAGGATTAATGTTCTCAAATACCTCTATATTACTTTTATTAAATCTGAAACATAAGTTGTTCAACCTTTATTACACAAGTGAGGCACTCCTTATATAGCGCTCTCAACTATCATAACGGCTATATTAGCACACGCCTAATTAAAACACACGTGCTATTACATGGGCACTTAAAACAGAAACATAAAACAAAAAAACACTTAGAAAATTCTGATCTAGCCAACTGTCGAGCAGCCCTCCTTCAGCTCAGCTTCTAGAAGTCCACGGGGATTGTTAGAATGGTTTTAGGACCTTGATAGCTAGATCCAAGTACCAAGATTCCATTTCCACTTTAGCTTAGGTCCTGGATGCACAGGTTTTTTCTCCACGTGTCGTGTAAGGTGGTCTGGTCACTAGTTTGCTGCTGTGCTGTTCTGAAGCGATGACCTGTTCTGTGAGGTCTGTATGCAGCCTATGCATCCTTGTGTGGGCTTCTTTGGTATCTTCATTTGATACAACCACATTTGTATCAGATTTGCACGAAACTTGGCACACAAATTTATTTGGTATATATTATTGTGTTGAAGTGGTTAGAATTGAAAATCATTGTCGTATGCTAGAAATTACGTGTTAAGTTGCGATTTTATGGGTTTTTAAGCGTTTTTGGCACTTTTGCGCATGAAGTTGCTCAAACTTGGTTTGTTTTGCACGAAACTTGGCACACAACACTATTTGGTATATATTATTGTGTTTAAGTGGTTTGAATTGAAAATCATTGTCATATGCTAGAAATTACATGTTAAGTTGCGATTTTATGCATTTTTAAGCGTTTTTGGCACTTTTGCGCATAAAGTAGCTCAAACTTGGTTTATTTTGCACGAAACTTGGCACAAAACACTAATTGGTATATATTATTGTGTCGAAGTGGTTACAATTGAAAATCATAGTCATATGCTAGAAATTACGTGTTAAGTAGCAATTTTATGCGTTTTTAAGCGTTTTTGGCACTTTTACGCATAAAGTAGCTCAAACTTGGTTTCATTTTGATGCGAAACCGGGCCTGATTAAGGCCTTGGTTATGGAAGGATTAATGTTGTGCCGAAGCTTTGATTAATGACACAGATAAAAACTACAAATGATCATGAAAGGAAAATGAAACAACCACAAACAGATCAAGGATTAATGTTCTGAAATACCTCTATATTACTTTTGTTAAATCTGAAACATAAGTTGTTCAACGTTTATCACCCAAGTTAGGCTCTCCTTATATAGAGCTCTCAACTAACATAACGGCTATATTACCACACGCCTAATTAAAACGCTCGTGCTATTACATGGGCACTTAAAGTGGAAACATAAAACAAAAAAACACTTAGACAATTCTGATCTAGCAAACTGTCGAGCTGCCCTCTTTCAGCTCAGCTTCTAGGAGTCCACGGGGATTATTAGAATGGTTTTAGGACCTTGATAGCTAGATCCAAGTACCAAGGTTCCATTTCCATTTTAGCCTAGGACCTGGATGCATTGTTTTTGTCACCACGTGTCGTGTAAGGTGGTCTGGTCGCTAGTTTGCTGCTGTGCTGTTCTGAAGCCATGACCTGTTTAGTGAGGTCTGTGTGCAGCCTATGCAGCCTTGTGTGCGCTCCTTTGGTATCTTCATTTGATACAATCACATTTGTATCATATTTGCACGAAACTTGGCATACAACATTATTTGGTATATATTATTGTGTTGAAGTGTTTAGAATTTAAAATCATTGTAGTATACTAGAAATTACGTGTTAAGTTGCGATTTTAAGGGTTTTAAAGCGTTTTTTGCACTTTTCCGCATAAAATAGCTCATACTTGGTTTGTTTTGCACGAAACTTGGCACACAACACTATTTGGTATATATTATTGTGTTGAAGTTGTTATAATTATAAATCTTAGTCATATGCTAGAAATTACGTGTTAAGTGGCGATTTTATGCGTTTTTAAGAGTTTTTTGCACTTTTGGCCATAAAGTAGCTTAAACTTGGTTTGGTTTGCAGGAAACTTGGCACACAACACTATTTTGTATATATTATTTTGTTGAAGTGGTTAGAATTGAAAATCATTGTCATATGCTAGAAATTACGTGTTAAGTTGCGATTTTAAGGGTTTTTAACCGTTTTTGGCACTTTGCGCATAAAGTAGCTCAAACTTGGTTTCATTTTGATGCGAAACTGGGGCTGATTAAGGCCTTGGTTATGCAAAGATTAATGTTGTGCGGAAGCTTTTATTAATGACACAAACAAAAACTACAAATGATCATGAAAAGAAAACGAAACAACCACAAACAGAAGCAAGCATTAATGTTCTGAAATACCTCTACATTACTTTTAATAAATCTGAAACGCAAGTTTTTCAACATTTATTACACAAGTGAGGCTCTCCTTATATAGAACTCTCAACTATCATAACGGCTATATTAGCACACGCCTTATTAAAACAGACGTGCTATTACATGTGCACTTAAAACAGAAACATAAAACAAAAAAACACTTAGAAAATTCTGATCTAGCCAACTGTCGAGCAGCCCTCCTTCAGCTCAGCTTCTAAGAGTCCACGGGGATTGTTAGAATGGTTTTAGGACCTTGATAGCTAGATCCAAGTACCAAGATTCCATTTCCACTTTAGCTTAGGTCCTGGATGCACAGGTTTTTTCTCCACGTGTCGTGTAAGGTGGTCTGGTCGCTAGTTTGCTGCTGTGCTGTTCTGAAGCGATGACCTGTTCTGTGAGGTCTGTATGCAGCCTATGCATCCTTGTGTGGGCTCCTTTGGTATCTTCATTTGATACAACCACATTTGTATCAGATTTGCACGAAACTTGGCACACAAAATTATTTGGTATATATTATTGTGTTGAAGTGGTTAGAATTGAAAATCATTGTCGTATGCTAGAAATTACGTGTTAAGTTGCGATTTTATGGGTTTTTAAGCGTTTTTGGCACTTTTGCGCATGAAGTTGCTCAAACTTGGTTTGTTTTGCACGAAACTTGGCACACAACACTATTTGGTATATATTATTGTGTTTAAGTGGTTTGAATTGAAAATCATTGTCATATGCTAGAAATTACATGTTAAGTTGCGATTTTATGCATTTTTAAGCGTTTTTGGCACTTTTGCGCATAAAGTAGCTCAAACTTGGTTTATTTTGCACGAAACTTGGCACAAAACACTAATTGGTATATATTATTGTGTCGAAGTGGTTACAATTGAAAATCATAGTCATATGCTAGAAATTACGTGTTAAGTAGCAATTTTATGCGTTTTTAAGCGTTTTTGGCACTTTTACGCATAAAGTAGCTCAAACTTGGTTTCATTTTGATGCGAAACCGGGCCTGATTAAGGCCTTGGTTATGGAAGGATTAATGTTGTGCCGAAGCTTTGATTAATGACACAGATAAAAACTACAAATGATCATGAAAGGAAAATGAAACAACCACAAACAGATCAAGGATTAATGTTCTGAAATACCTCTATATTACTTTTGTTAAATCTGAAACATAAGTTGTTCAACGTTTATCACCCAAGTTAGGCTCTCCTTATATAGAGCTCTCAACTAACATAACGGCTATATTACCACACGCCTAATTAAAACGCTCGTGCTATTACATGGGCACTTAAAGTGGAAACATAAAACAAAAAAACACTTAGACAATTCTGATCTAGCAAACTGTCGAGCTGCCCTCTTTCAGCTCAGCTTCTAGGAGTCCACGGGGATTATTAGAATGGTTTTAGGACCTTGATAGCTAGATCCAAGTACCAAGGTTCCATTTCCATTTTAGCCTAGGACCTGGATGCATTGTTTTTGTCACCACGTGTCGTGTAAGGTGGTCTGGTCGCTAGTTTGCTGCTGTGCTGTTCTGAAGCCATGACCTGTTTAGTGAGGTCTGTGTGCAGCCTATGCAGCCTTGTGTGCGCTCCTTTGGTATCTTCATTTGATACAATCACATTTGTATCATATTTGCACGAAACTTGGCATACAACATTATTTGGTATATATTATTGTGTTGAAGTGTTTAGAATTTAAAATCATTGTAGTATACTAGAAATTACGTGTTAAGTTGCGATTTTAAGGGTTTTAAAGCGTTTTTTGCACTTTTCCGCATAAAATAGCTCATACTTGGTTTGTTTTGCACGAAACTTGGCACACAACACTATTTGGTATATATTATTGTGTTGAAGTTGTTATAATTATAAATCTTAGTCATATGCTAGAAATTACGTGTTAAGTGGCGATTTTATGTGTTTTTAAGAGTTTTTTGCACTTTTGGCCATAAAGTAGCTTAAACTTGGTTTGGTTTGCAGGAAACTTGGCACACAACACTATTTTGTATATATTATTTTGTTGAAGTGGTTAGAATTGAAAATCATTGTCATATGCTAGAAATTACGTGTTAAGTTGCGATTTTAAGGGTTTTTAACCGTTGTTGGCACTTTGCGCATAAAGTAGCTCAAACTTGGTTTCATTTTGATGCGAAACTGGGGCTGATTAAGGCCTTGGTTATGCAAAGATTAATGTTGTGCGGAAGCTTTTATTAATGACACAAACAAAAACTACAAATGATCATGAAAAGAAAACGAAACAACCACAAACAGAAGCAAGGATTAATGTTCTGAAATACCTCTACATTACTTTTAATAAATCTGAAACGTAAGTTTTTCAACGTTTATTACACAAGTGAGGCTCTCCTTATATAGAACTCTCAACTATCATAACGGCTATATTAGCACACGCCTTATTAAAACAGACGTGCTATTACATGTGCATTTAAAACAGAAACATAAAACAAAAAAACACTTAGAAAATTCTGATCTAGCCAACTGTCGAGCAGCCCTCCTTCAGCTCAGCTTCTAAGAGTCCACGGGGATTGTTAGAATGGTTTTAGGACCTTGATAGCTAGATCCAAGTACCAAGATTCCATTTCCACTTTAGCTTAGGTCCTGGATGCACAGGTTTTTTCTCCACGTGTCGTGTAAGGTGGTCTGGTCGCTAGTTTGCTGCTGTGCTGTTCTGAAGCGATGACCTGTTCTGTGAGGTCTGTATGCAGCCTATGCATCCTTGTGTGGGCTCCTTTGGTATCTTCATTTGATACAACCACATTTGTATCAGATTTGCACGAAACTTGGCACACAAAATTATTTGGTATATATTATTGTGTTGAAGTGGTTAGAATTGAAAATCATTGTCGTATGCTAGAAATTACGTGTTAAGTTGCGAATTTATGGGTTTTTAAGCGTTTTTGGCACTTTTGCGCATAAAGTTGCTCAAACTTGGTTTGTTTTGCACGAAACTTGGCACACAACACTATTTGGTATATATTATTGTGTTTAAGTGGTTTGAATTGAAAATCATAGTCATATGCTAGAAATTACGTGTTAAGTTGCGATTTTATGCATTTTTAAGCGTTTTTGGCACTTTTGCGCATAAAGTAGCTCAAACTTGGTTTGTTTTGCACGAAACTTAGCACAAAACACTATTTGGTGTATATTATTGTGTCGAAGTGGTTACAATTGAAAATCATAGTCATATGCTCGAAATTAGGTGTTAAGTTGCAATTTTATGCGTTTTTAAGCGTTTTTGGCACTTTTGCGCGTAAAGTAGCTCAAACTTGGTTTGTTTTGCACGAAACTTTGCACACAACTCTATTTGCTATATATTATTTTTTTGAAGTGGTTAGAGTTGAAAATCATTGTCATATGCTAGAAATACGTGTTAAGTTGCGATTTTAAGGGTTTTTTACCGTTTTTGTTACTTTTGTGCATAAAGTAGCTCAAACTTTGTTTGTTTTGCACGAAACTTGGCACACAACACTATTTGGTATATATTATTGTGTTGAAGTGGTTAGAATTGAAAATCATAGTAATATGCTAGAAATTACGTATTAAGTTGCGATTTTATGCGTTTTTATGCTTTCTTGGCACTAACATCTATTTTCTCTTAGTGCTTTTGACAACCTTCTATTTCCGTTGATTGCGGCTACTACATTCTCAAATACATGGACGATATCTTAAAATCTGTGAAGGAGGTTGGAGTCGAAAACATAGATGCCGTAAGTATTTGTTACGTTCTTAAATTATTATTATTGGTAAAATCTAATGTTTATTAATCTTTTAATTTTATATTATATTATTGGTTTTATACGACATTCCGAGGGAAACACGCCCTCTGAGAAGTGGAGAGATGCACGAATAAAAGACAATATTGTCGCGTATCTTGCTAATTTTTGTCCTTGATAAATTGTAAGTAACATAGATTTTTTAGGACTTTAATGTATAGTATATATACATGTACGTACATAATATTATATTATATATACGATCGAGAGTTTATTATTACAAAGAGATTATTGGTGATTATTTGTGATTATAATTGGATTATTATTGGATTAATCATTGTTATTACATTGTACATTATTATTAGATTATAATTAGTATAAAACGAAAAAAGAAAAAAAAATAACAACTATTAAATGGCCAAAAATGAAGTTTTTTTCACTAGTGTAAGCATTAAGGATAGTGTATGTAGGCATTAAAAATACGGTAAGTAGGCATTAATCTTTGATTGGTTGGACTTGAGATATGTCTCTCAAAGAGACGCTCTCTGAAGAGACTAGTTGCAGCTCAAAAACAATGAATGAAAATAGTCAATCCGAAACAGAGACAACTTAGAGATTATGTCCTTAAAAAGTCAAAGGTACCAAAAAAGTCATAGGAAAGGGAAGTTGAAAGTTAATTAGGATGGACCTTTCAAAATCACTCGAATTGTGATCAAAATTTTGAGCTAGAGATACAGAAGGAAAAATCCATTGCTGAGACCATATAATAGAAACCACCTAATGAAATTCTACTACTAAAATAGCTATTGAAAGGGGCTATATGCAATTGACTTATGTCTAAATAGGAATTTAGCTAAATTCTTTGTTAATGTAAGTTCCAGCTGTGGAAAGAGCCTTTGTGGTTGTTGATGATTGGTGACTCGAATCGAGTCTTGATCGTGATTGGTGATGAATCAAAGGTTTTGGAAAGCGTTGATGTTCAATAGTAGAAGCCTAGTCGACATTTGGTAGCCCAAAGAGTAAAGACGAGTCGTCGTGGATTGATGAGATTAATCGATTTTTCTAGAAGACAAAGCCGAGTCGGCGTCAATGGTGTATGGAGGACAGCCGAATCGGCGTTAGGTTCTGCCAAAATTCGTATTTTGTCCAGAGATAAAGCCGAATCAGCGGCATAGGGCATTTTATGCCAGCCGAGTCAACGACTATTACTGGGTCGAAGAGGAGCAGTTTTCTTCTCGACTTTTGGGCGGTTATTTTGTGTAATCAAGCCCATAACGTCTTTTATTATGAATCAGTATAAATACCCCATTTTAGGGTTAGAGTTTATTATTCAAAAATTAAGAGATCACGAGAGAGCCATTATTATTTGTGAGAGATATCTTGATTCATCTTGTAAATTCTTTGTGATTATAGTGAAATTATTCGATCTCGGTGCTGGTGGACGTAGCTATCACATTAATAGTGAACCACGTTAAATCTCTTGTGTCATTTTCTTATTGTTTGCATTGAATTTCTTTATTATTTCATTATTGTTCATTGATCATTGCTTCCGATGTCCCACAACAATTGGCATCAAGAGCTCAAGTTTTAGTCCTTAGAGAGTTTTAAAGTGAAACAATGGCTGGAGATTCTACAATAAGAATTGAGAAATTTACGGGGAAGAATAGCTTCGGCCTATGGCAAATAAAGATAAAGGCTCTGTTCAAACAACAGTAAATTTGGCGTTCGTTGGCCCTAAAGAGTACTATTGTAGGGTCAGAAGACAGACTAATTGACGGGCAATTAGCAGTAATGAAGGAAAAGGCTAATTCTACCATTTTGCTAAGTTTGGGTGATCATATCATCACGGAGGTCACTAATTAGTCTACGACGGCGGAATTATGGCTGAAATTGGAGTCATTGTATATGACTAAGTCGCTGACCAACAAATCATTACTGAAGCAGTGGTTATTTAGCCTCCGAATGCAGTCACGTACTCCCTTACGGGAACATCTGGAGAAAATTAATTCTATTTTACTGGATTTGCGTAATTTAGATGTTAAGATACACGATGAGGATGCTGCGTTGATTTTACTTATATCTCTACGGTCTAGCTATGAGAATTTTGTTGAGCCTTTTGTTGTTGGTAAAGACTCACAAACGTTAGAAGAAGTGAATGCAGCACTTCATACTAGGGAGCTTCATCAAAAGGCTATAGGTGATAATGGGGAGAATGATAGTGCGTTGTTAGTTAAGTTCGAGAAGTCGAAAAAGAGAAAGAGGTTTAACAAAGGCAACAATACTAGGTCGAGTGTTGGAAACGGCAATGAGCGTTCTATTAAGACTGTGGGGAAGACCTGTTATTACTGTAAAGAACCAAGTCACTTTAGGGCTAACTGTCCAGTGAGGAAGGGCAAGTCCCAAGCTTCTATAGTTGAGGAAAAATTGAAGGAGAACTATAATTCAGAGAAAGACTTGGCATTAGTAAGTTCTACTAGGTCTGTGGATCTTTTTGATGATTGGGTTTTGGATTCGAGGTGTTCGTTCCATATGAGTCCGCGTCGAGACTGGTTTGATACGTATGAGTCTTGCAATGGGGGTACGGTTATTGTAGGTAACAATGCACCATGTATGATTACGGGTATTGGGTCCATGAGTTTGAGGATTGCTGATGGTGAAAGTTGACATTGACTAGGGTGCGGCATGTCCCTACTTTGGGGAAGAATCTGATTTCATTGGGTACCTTGGATGATTTGGGTTACAATTGAGTGTTTTTGATGGGGAGTTGTACATTTGTCAAGGTCAGAGTTGGTACTCAAGGGTATCAAGAGGAACACCCTCAATGTCTTTGAGGGTGTTACACTATCTAGTTTTCCGGTTTGCGCATCGGTGTCTCACTAAGAGATGACCAAGATTTAGCACATGAGGCTTGGTCATTTGGGGGAGAAGGGGATACAACTATCGACTAAAAGGGGTCTACTATCTGGGATCAAGGTTTCCAACCTTGAATTTGCGAGCTTGTGTTTGGGAAAAAACATAGGTGAAAGTTTAGCGAGGATGCTCACATTACTGATGATGTGCTCGATTATATTCATTCAGATTGCTAGGGTCCATCTAGGGTTGAAGGTATGGGAGGTTTCCGCTATTTTGTGTGATTTGTACATGACAACTCCCGATACACATGGCTTAGGTTACTTAAGTCAATGGATGAGGCCTTCAAAGGTTTTAAGCAATGGAAATCTTTGGTGGAAAATCGACAGGGTAGGAAGATCAAGAAGCTACGAACAGACAATGGGCTAGAGTTTTGCAAAGAAGAGTTTAATTAGTCTGTGCAGATGAGGATATTGGTCGACATCATATCGTCAGGATGACACCACAGCAAAACGGTGTTGCAGAGCGGCTTAATACGACACTGATTGAGAGAGTTTGATGCAACTCTCTAATGCAGGGCTTGGGATGAGGCATTGGAGTGAAGCTGTGATGACAACTTGTTATATCATTAATAGGGGTCTTAATTCGGGAATCAACTTCAAAATCCCGTTTAAGATCTAGAGCGGTAAATTGCCTAGTTTCTCTAATTTGAAGATTTTTTTTGTGTTGCTTATTATCATGTTAGTGAGGGTAAGCTAGATCCTGTTTTGTTGGGTACGGTGATTGTGTGAAGTGGTTTAGGATCTATTCACCTTCGTTGGGTCAGGTCATTCTTAGTAGGGACGTTACTTTCGATGAAAGCACCATGTATTCCAAGAAGAGCACGGAGTCTTCTGATTTGGGGAAGGAAGGGAAGAACTTGCTACAGACAAATGGGGTGCTTGAGGTATTGCAGCCATCCATTGTTGATTTACCTCGAGTGCAATTTATTGATGGTGATGTTGAGGTTCCAGTGTTGGGTACTCTTGAACCTGGAGTTGTTCCAACTTCTTCTAACTCTGGGGAGGAGGTGGAGTAGTCTAATCAGGGGTCACCTAGTTAATCTAACACCATTCTTGAGTGACCTAAACGAGTTATCAAGAAGCCTGTTAGGTTGATTGAAGAGATGGAAGGAAGAAATTGCTTTGTTGAGAATTTGACAGGTTATGTATTGAGTGTGGCTGACGATGTAGAGTCACATGAACCTGCTACGTATAAACAAGCAATTAATTGTAGGGAGTCGGCGTAATGGCTTGCAGAAATGGGTGAAGAGATGCAGTATCTTTACAACAGAGTATGGGACCTTGTGAAGGTACAGGAGGGGAGGAAGCTTGTAGGGTGCAAGTGGATTCTCAAAAAGAAAGAAAGGTCATTTGAATCTGAGGAAGTTCGTTTTAAGGTAGTTTCTAAGGGGTTCAGTCAGGTAGAAGGGGTTGATTTTGTGGAGATATTCTCACATGTGGTTCAACATACTTTTATTCATGTGCTATTGTCAATTTTAGCACATTATAAGCTTGAGCTGGAGCAGCACGACTTTCCTCCAAAGTGATTTGGAGGAGGAGATTTTGATGAAGCAGCCCGAGGAATTAGAGATTCTAGGGAAAGAGGACTATGCATGCAAATTGCTAAAGTCATTGTATGGAATTAAGCAATCCCCTCCCCTCGCCAATGGTATAAGAGGTTTGATTCTTTTATAGTTTCACATAGATTTTATAGGAACTCTTATGATTGTTGTGTGTATAATAGTAAGTTGGATGATGGTCCCATGATTTATTATCAGTTGTTATATGTTGATGACATGCTTGTTTCCATAAAGAATAAATCAGATGTTGCTAGACTTAAAGAGTTTCTTAGCTCGGAATTTGACATGAAAGATTTGGGTCCAGCTAAGAAGATTTTGGGTATGAAGATCTATAGGGATCGGGCTAGGGGTAAGCTTTCCTTAACTCAGAAAAGTTACATCGAAAATATTTTGTCTCGGTTCAAGATGGAGAAATCGAAGCCTATAAGTACACAAATGTTTATGAGTTGCAAATTGTCTTTGTCTTTGTTTATGTCACCTCAAACTGAGGAGGAGTTAGCATATATGTCTAGGGTCCCTTATGCTAACGCAGTTGGTTGTTTGATGTATGTTATGGTATGTACTAGGCCGGATATTGCCCACGCTGTTAGTGTTGTGAGTAGGTTAATGGCTCAACTTGGGAGAGAGCATTGGCAGGGGGTGAAAAGGATTTTTCGCTACTTGAGAGGGACAACTGATATTGGTCTTGTGTATGGGAATGGTAAGGAGTGTTTGGTAATTGGGTATAGTGATTCTGATAATGCAGCTGATGTGAATACCAGGAGGTCGGTGACCGGTTATGTGTTCACTTTAGGTGTTCACTTTAGGTGGTTCTGTGGTTTGTTGGAAGTCTACATTGCAGTCTTCGATTACGTTGTCTACTACTGAAGCTGAGCATATGGCTTTAACGTCTGCAGCTAAATAGTCGATTTGGCTCAAAGGCCTTGTAGGTGAACTGGGCATTGCACGGGATTTTGCTACGATGTATTGTGATAGTCTAAGTGCCATTTGCTTAGCTAAAGATCAAGTGCACCATGATCGGACCAAGCACATTGATGTCAGGTATGATTTCTTGCGTACTGACAAGAGGGTAAAGGTAAAGAAGATCAGGACCGCTGACAACCCAGCTGCTTTCTTTACTAAGTCAGTTCTATTTAGTAAGTTTAAACATTGCTTAGACTTGCTAAATATTGATTACTATGTGATATAGTAGGCCCTTTGGGGCGGTGTTGGGGAGCTCCTGTTGTAGGCGTTTTGGCCTTAAGGTGGAGCTTACCATGGGCTTGTTATACTTGGTGACGAATATGTGATGGGTCTTGGTTGAAGACTTATTGGGATGTATGGCTTATGCATGATCTTTGCATCGGGTTTTGGCTTGAGATATTCACCATGTATTGATGGGATCGTTTGTTGACTACGAGTTCTCGTCAAGGTGGAGATTGTTGATGACTAGTGACTCGAATCGAGTCTTGATCGTGATTGGAGATGAGTCAAAGGTTTTGGGAAGTGTTGATTTTCAGTAGTAAAAGCCTAGTCGGCTTTTCGTGGCCCAAGGAATGAAGACGAGTCGTCGTGGATTGATGAGGCTGATGAATTTTTCTAGAAGACAAAACCGAGTCGGCGTCCATGGTGTATGGAAGACCACTGATAAGTGCAATTATTTGCACTTATTCGTATCATTATATACTCCTTAATGATGATTATTGTTAGTAATTTCATGCTTATTTTAAAGATTTATGCTACTTTACTCATTTTGGTTACTCATGTTGATTTTGAGCGGTTTAGATAATTTTTAAGCATAATTCTTATGGTTTTAATGATGACGGAGTTTACTAAGGATATTATTTCTCGTTTGAAGATGTTTTACAATGAAGATGGGCAAAAGAGTTGAAAAGTGTTTAAAATGCAAAAGTTTTGAAGTGAAATTATATATATGCTCACTCTTTTGGTCATAACTTTTGATTGAAAGATTGCATTTATGCACAATTTGCGGCATTGAAAACTAGACTTCAAGAGCTTTCCAATGGTATATTATATGTCCAATTTCAACAATCGAGCAAGAAATGGTGACCGTTTGAATTTGCTGCGATTTTTCAGCACAAAACGCCGACTTGGCTTTTGTGGAAGAAAAGTGACCGCCGACTCGGTGGTAGGTTCTGGAAAAATCATTGTTTTGCTTAATTAAAAGCCGACTCGGCTTTCTGCTGAGGTCCTTGACCGCCGAGTCGGCGTTTGCCACTGACAAGCTTCTGACGGTTAATTTTTGGACCATTATAAATAGTGGCGGTTATTATTATTATTAGGAGGATCATTAGGGTAGTTTTTCTTTAGTTTAATTTTTAGTTTTCTTTATGGTTGTTCTCCCTTTTGAGAGCTTCCATGGTGGAACTCCATTGTTACATTTTCGATTTCATTGCAATCTATATTTACGTTTTTCCCGTTAGTAAGTTTTCTTTATTTATTGCTTTATTATTTATCTTTGTGCATTGAAATTATTCATCATCTTTATGTCTAGTGTTTCAATTAAGGTTTTATTTATCATTTACTACGTGTTCTTCATCGTTATGTCTAGAGAGTAGTTTTCCTCTCAAGGGTTAGGGCATAAATCCTAATTCGAAGTATGGGATGATATTTTAATGATTGATTGTGTGAATTTGAGTCTATAACTGAATCTATGCTTAATGAATCTAAGTTTAAATATCTTTATTAACCTTTTCAATAAATCTGAAGTTTGAGATTAGGATTAATTTAGGATTGAGATATATTTAAGTTAAATTCCTACTAGTTTAGCCAATAAAACGGAAGTTTGAGGATTAACACTAGTTTAGTTTTAAACCGATATTAATTAATAGAGCGGAAGGTTGAGGTTAATTAGATCACATTTAATTATGCTAATGACTCAATTTCATACAATCATGAGAGTGATCGACTCCCATGTTAGAATTAGGTGATGCCCCACACCCTAGAGTTTGTTGCATCATTGTCATCTTCATATTAGTTATTGTTTTAGTTTTAGTTCTTGCATTGTAGTATTAGTTTCCCCAACCATATTATTTTCTTGATCCGTGTCTTGTAGTCATAAAACAAACAAATTGATTAACTCGCCTGCTTGTGTTAAACCCGTGACTACACGTCAACCGTGCGCTTGTCGTTATTTTTTGCACCTATCAACCGCTGACTCGGCGTCAGGTTCTGCCAAAATTCGTAATTTGTCCAGAGGATAAAGCTGACTTAGTGGCATAGGGCATTCTGTGCCAGCCGAGTCAACGGCGGTTACTGGGTCGAAGGGGAGCATTTTTGTTCACGGCTTTTGGGCGGTTATTTTGTGTAATTAAGCCCATAACTTCTTTTATTGGGAATTTGTATAAATACCCCATTTTCCCATTTTAGGGTTAGAGTTTATTATTCATAAATTGAGAGATCACAAGAGAGTCATTATTATTTATAGGAGATATCTTAATTCATTTACTAAATTCTTTGCGATCATAGGGAAATTATTCGATCTTGAGGCTGGTTGACGTAGCTATCACATTGATAATGAACCACGTCAAATCTCTTGTGTCATTTTTTTATTTTTTACATTGAATTTTTTTATTGTTTTACTATTTTTCATCAATCAATGCTTCCGCTGTCCCACAACAGTAGTGATTCAAACTAATGCAATGGAAAGGGCCTTTGCTAACTAATGCAAAAATCAAATTGTTGACGGAATGAAACAGGTAAATGAATTTATGTGTCCTTATAAATAAGGGACATGGACATAGAATCAAAAATGATTTATAGATGATTGTTCTATATCCTTTTCTCTACTTAAATTCAATCTTCCAAAATTTTGAAAGACATAATTATTATCAATTATTATAAGACATCTCTATATTTTTCAACTTAATAAAATATTCATAACTCAAAGAACGAACCATATGGGAGAAATATTATAATAGAAAAATTTTTTAGAACAACAACAATATTAAATCTGTTTTAGAGTTTAAAGTCCGATATTTCATTATTGCAAGTTACAACAATTGGTAGTTGATAATGAAATATTAAAATTTATTTGCTTTACATTTATTTTATACATTTATGTTAATAACTTTATAAAACATTTAATAGAACAATGGTTTTAGGTTTTTACATATCTAAAAGCAATAAGTAGGCATATATAGAAGCAGACAACATATTGCAACTTTTTTAAAAATTTAAGTGGAAATTATTTTAGAGTTTCGTGCTTTGTATAGTCTTTTCTTAATTCAAAGTAAAGTGATAAATGAACTTCAAAATATCAATTTTGTGCATAGTGTTAAGATAGAAAAGGTTTGACGGCTTCAAAACACATAACTTGAACAGTTGCTCGCATTTAATACTGTCGCAAGCACAATAATTGATCCATGAAGACAGGGAATTGATAGGAACAGGATATATAATATATGTAATAAAATTTAAACGGGAGTCGAAATTGAATTGTAACTCGACTGAAAATAAATGCGTTTAATATGGAATTTTTGATCTATGACTCAAAAACTATCCGATTCGAAAAAAAATCATAAAAAACTTGGTCTAATTACTGAAACATGTATCTGACCGTTTTTACCCATTTTCATTTTTACGTCAACACTTTTAACTTCATGTCATCGATTTTCGTCGAAACCCATTAGTCATTTTGTAAAAATGTATTTCGACATTTTTCAATATTATAGTCCTTAAATGGGTGTATTAGTCGCTTCTAGTAAAACAATATTTTCTACGAAAATAAAAAATAAATTATTAGAAAATAATTGAAAAAAATTTAATGATAAGAAAAAATTATAAAAGTCACTTGAACCATTGAGTCAATTCGAATCCGACACGACCGAAAATCCACCTAATCAATCGTTTTGACAAATCTATTAAAAATCTAAAATTAAGCTTGCTTAGGCTATAACTCAAGTTTTATTTGATTAAAAACTCTATAAATATTAAATTGGCTAATATATTATCTAAACACAGAATAATGATATCCTAATTGGCATACACCATTTAAAGTTAAGTTTTCTACTTACTTTATGGGTTGAAGAAAATATCATAGTTGGAATGCAAAAACTTCAAATCATCACGACAAAACCCCAAATATACCAATCAAGTAGCTTTCATTCATGATTCTAAAAGGCCAAAACTGCCAACCTGTAATATGAAGGAACAACTCTTCAAATGGCAACCTTCATGTAATGACAGTTCTCATCCTTTTCGGACCTTGTCTTTGATGGAACTTATGAGAACGATGATGATGATAAACTCTTAGGAGGTGTTTGGCATCAAGAGTGAAAATGTAATGGAAAGGAAATTTAAAGGAAAGGGTAAGAATAAGGTAAAGGGTTATTTTTTAAAATTGTATGGTATAGAAAAAAATTGAATAGAAAGGATAATGGAAACACATTTTTTAAAATTCTCATATATTTATTCTAATATTACTCGCCATCTCACAAATCAATTAAAAAAACTCATTTACGTCCAAGGTTTTCTCCACCTTACAAACCACCAAAATTAGCTGACAGTATTTTTTATGTCCGCTAGCAAGCCATCGAAATTGGCAGTGCAATTTTCTGTTTTTCTTTCTCTTCTCTGCGAGTGTAATAAATTCCATTTTCATCAACATATATGCAATTATAATTATTAAATTTGAGTTTAATATTCTAGATCTAGAATATTTTTTTCCCTCAAATTAAACCATAAATGGTGATTGTTGTGCTAAAAGACCAATTCCATTTAGTTTTTCATTTGTGAAAGTGTTGATTATTATTCTCTTCTTGTTGCTGCTTCGGCTGGTCATCAGAGGTGGAGGCGGAGAATGGTAGAAATTTATAGATGGAGGTGTATGTGTGGTGGTCGGTGGAGGAGAACTGTCGAACTCTATTAGAACTCAACAATGGTTACGTTGAATTTCTAACTGTCAATTATCTTGAGTGATGGTGTTGGTGTGATTGGTTGTTTGAGGGAGAAAATTAAATGTTTCCCCAACTTTTATAGAGGTAACAAAATACAGGTAACCATGACCTTCAAATAATGGTATTTATTATCCAAAATTGAAGTCAAACAACTAGTATTGAATTTTGTTACTTAAATCCATTACCAGAGCATCAAAACATCATACCAAACACCCCTTAATAAAAATCATTTTATCACATCTTGGAAATAAAACTTCATTGAAGATTAAAAAAGTAAATCATAATTTTTGCTCTTATCTTTAAGAACATTACATAATTTCCTTCCTTCACTCTTACTCTCTTAGTAGCAGAACAATTGAACAATACACTAACAATACAGCCTTATCTCATGGTTTGGCCGTATTGAACGCGGGTCCCTATTCGAACGCAGGTCTCATGCCTGAAAGTTTGAGATACCTTCAACTGTTAATCTTATGGATTGCGGGTCCCTATTAGAACTCTGATCTCATTGCACATTTTTTCCGAAATCGAATTTTTCTGAACAAATTTTGTTCAGTAAGGAATTTGATCATGACCAGCTGAATGCAATGGGGCTGGTAACTATATGCTTACCATCTGACCATTCAATCCTAGCAAACTTGTTTGTATCTGAAGGCATTGGCTCACTACTAAAAGTTACTGTGTATGATTTCTTCTCATTTACTTTACTGAAGCTCAGGACTTCTGGGTCAACTGATATCTTAACCTCTGGTGCCTGTGAAGTTACTGTTACCTTATATGAGCCAGGTGGGCCCACATTGGTCACCGTCCGAGTGTGCTTCAATACAATGGGCCCGCTTCTTGGACTGTCAGCTGCTTTGTGTGCTGGGGTCGATTTAAATGAGACCGCAAATGAAGGGTAATTGAAATCCGATAGGCTGTAATTCTTGTCACTGTCACAGGTGAAATTTCTCCGAGCAACTGAGCTTATTTGTGATGGGGTGTATTTAAGTGCACACAGGAAACCCAAGTAATCATCGATTGTGAGATCGTAGATCAGCCCGGGATTTAGGGCTGAGACAGGGTCTACGTGTCCAGCTCCGTGGTCAAAGGGTGTCGATGGCTTCCCAGTAGCCGTATCCTTAAGAGTCTCCCCGTTTTTGTAAGTAACATAAGCCGTAGTCATCAAAGCAGATTTTATTGCCGCGGGACTCCACTCAGGGTGTGCACCCTTTAGGAACCCAGCAAGACCGCTCACATGAGGACACGACATCGAAGTCCCTGATATGATGTTAAACTGAACCCGTCTCGTGTCAGAAGCCACCCCGGTGGGACCCATAGCTCCCGACCACCCAGCTAAGATATTAACACCTGGGGCAATTATATCAGGCTTTAATATCTCGGGGGTGATCCCATTCGGACCTCGAGAACTGAATGCCGCCACCACAGGAGATGGTTGAACACCGACCTTTGTCCCCTCGAAAAGGATGGTGGCAGTCGGTTTAGAGTCCGTAATTGCGTAATCCCTTATTGCGTCTCCACTCTTCTGGCCCACCAATGTCGCGGGCAGTAAATGTGCATCAGCAACTAACTCTTCTCCATTTGCATCGGTATTAGCTAAAATCATGCCGAGACCACCAGCAGCTTTGACGACAGCGCCCTTCTGGACCCGAGCATTGACCCCACGATCACACAATACGATCTTATCTTTCACCTTCTCAGGAATTAATGTGCCAGTCATACATAAACTGCCACTAGTGGAATTGCTAGCATTTCCTGCAAGTCATAATCAGATTTCACATTACAATTTGACTGTCAGTCATTAATGTTTGAAAGAAACAAACAATATAATGCAATGCCAAAAATATCTAACTGTAAGTTGTTGGCCTCTTATTTTGTGATTCTGTATGCAGACAAAACGGGTATCCCAAGTGCTAATTCTTCCAGTTTGCATGATTATCTTTGTTGATAAAAATTGGCATTATTATTAGTGTGTAGCTGTGTACTCAATTTGCACATAAACAAACAATTATTACATTGTTTAAATTAGGGGTGTTCATTAGCGGGTACCCGGTTAGTCGGGTACTGTTTTTAATGGCCCATGTCCCGGGCCAATTTATATGGGTTCCCGGATGATATGGGCCTGAGTCGGTAAATAACAAAAAGCAAATTATAGTCGGTTTTGGGCAATTTTCGGCCCATTTGAGCGAACCACAAATTCAAAAAGCAAATTAACTAGCGAATTATGTAATATTGGTCCAGATCCTTAATTGAAGTCATATTAATATTGAATTGTGCATTTAAACACAAGAGTGACTAGTGAATTTGTTCAATGCACATACATGAGTTCGACCATTCTATACAAATATCCGGAGTTCGCCCGTGGGTTCAACCATTTATAAAATGAGTTTATCACTCAAATTAGAAACTCGCAAAACCTTAGTGACAACGATTGTTACGAAAATCCTAAAAATGATGAATATTTGGGTATGCCCAATCAACTAAAAGACCGCTACTTTTAATTGAAATTTCGATGTTAGAATTTAATCAATACTTGAATAATTAAATTCCTGATAATAAAATTATGAAATGTTAGCAACAATGCAGTTAACCTACTTTTCTTGGGATTTAGTTAAGTTTCTAACCAAAAGAGTGAAAGAATGTGAATGCTTAAATTTGTTCACCAGCTATTTCCTTAATTTTGGAAAAAATATACATTTTCAACCACATAAACTATCATAAAAGTAATTTATCTTGTCAAATACTCCACATTTATCCTCAAAACTACTTGAAGAATGTAGCTCACCTAAATTTCTGGACCTTCCAATTTTTAAGTAATAATGCTTCCAAAATCAAAGAACTAGTGCATTTATTTGTTATAACAATGTATTCATGTATTTGAGTGAGACTACGAGTTTTATTGCATCTGTCTCTTACACTGTATTTGGATAGAGAGTAAAATTGTTTTCTACAGACAGTTGAATATATTTATTTAAAGACACGCACGGACTAATCCAAACATAATTAAAGTTTGGAAATGACTAAACTATCATCATGTATGAGTTGAATTAAGGTCACCATGTCAATATTCAACATAGTGATATCTCAACTAATTAATTAAAAGTACAAGATTACACATTTGTTTCTAGCTCGTATGCACACTTTAACATGGGTTTCGATCATTGGACACGTATCCAACTCGAACATATAAACATCAAATTATCATTGTCATTTTGGGAGAAAAATAGGAAATATTTCAAATTCATCCCACTACGGTATATATTTTGATCAAAAGAATTCTTTTATTTCATTTTTACATACTTTACAAATATTTTTTAACTTTAATATCAATGATATTCTCTTAATTTTCTACTTCATTAATCAACATGTTTCATAATTAGATTTTTATTTCCCCATAAATATTTTTATTTCCCATAAATATTTATTAACATATCCTAAAGACGAATTTAGTCATGGAGTAAATTCAAAAATTAAGGAATTTACCTGCATAAACAAGGGGAAGCTGCCCTTGAGGCAACGAATCGCCTCGGAAAAGTGAAACACCAAAATATTTCTTTCCTTCACCAACAGTAGCAAACGCTGGGAAGTCCCTATCGAGTGTCCCGGCCCCTACAGTAGTAATCCAAGGTGCCCCATTCGACAAGCTGAATGCACTCGGTCCTGAATTCCCTGCCGAACATGACACCAAAATGCCGTGTTCCATCGCCGCAAATGCCCCGATGGCCACGCTATCCCTATAGTAATCCGACATTCCTCCACCCAACGAAAGCGATAACACATTCACTTTATCTTCAATTGCCTTATCAATGGCTTTTAAAATGTCAGAACTGAAACATCCTCCTGCCCAACAAACCTAAAAAAAATTCTCTTATTTGATCAGTAAAACTCTAACTTTTAATTTATTTGTTAAGATGTTTTGAGTATATAACATATTATGGGGCTTCAACCCTCAGTTTAGAGTAAATAAACTATCATGGGGTGTCTAACGCCTAACCATTTATTTATTACTAAGTACTAAATAAATGGTTAGATATTAGAGACCCCACCGTAGTTTATTTTACTCTAAATTAATGGTTGAAGCCCCAAGATATATAATAAATCAAAAATTAATATATTATGCATTGGCATCAAAAATGCATCATTAGCAATCCTTTTGAAATAAGAATACCATAGTCCATATATAGCACCAATTTAACTTCATTAACCAAAATGTAAAGACAATTGTGACAATCATTGAATTTTAGGGTTATAAGAGTAATTAAAATAGTATATGAACTAAAAATATTTATCACCAAATTAATGAGAAAGTGTACGATGACCTAGTGCGCATTAATTTATTGTGCCACGCTATTCATTCCAGATATACTCCTTACTCTTAACTCTCGTCACTTACATTTTTAGTCTTCACTTTGCTAGTTTGTTAAAATAATATTAATGGGATCAATTCTACCGTTGTTTCTAAAGTATTTAAAGTTGATAATTTGAGAATAACTTCTCAAATTCTTCATTTATGATTTTAATTATAAAATCTATAATTTGAAATAAAATACGTATTCCCAACCACAACATAAGATTAATATTTCGGCGTGCACTAAATCCATTTATGTCATGTTTGGGAACGATATTTCATTTGAAAATTTAGAATTAGCTCAAACTTATTGTTTAGCAAATCAAAAATTTTCAAATTTAAATTTGGATCAAATTCCCCCATTGTTTTCAAAGTAATTAAAGTTGAAAATTTGAGAATAACTACTCAAATCTTGTCATTCTCAAATTCTTTATTTATGATTTCATAATTAAAATTCATAGTTTGAAATGAAATAATTGTTACCAAATAATACATTATGACTTTTTCAATTAAAATTTAATCAATTCGACTAATGTGTTGATACTTTTGTTTTTAGATTAGATTTTTTTTATACTCTCGGTTCCTAAATAGTAGAATATTGATTTTAGTACATTCTACTATTTTTATATGGTCTACATTTTTTTCTATTTATCTCATCAACAAACTTAATTTCTTGATTTGTATCACATCTATATATTTCTTCAATGATATTCCTATACTTGACATCAATAAGTAAAAGCATAATATAGCAATTTTAGAGAAAATTCTAAGTTACCCTTTTGTCTTTTTGAACATACAATATTTAGCAAAATCAAATTGATGCTACTTTAAAATCAATTGGATAAGCAAGTAAAATTCAAGCAAATTTTAAACTTTTTACTTAAAAAAATCTCTAATTAGCTTAAAAAGAGAAAACATACACTTGTATAAGAAGTGCAAGTATTATACCCCTTCATATTCTCTCTCTTTAAATGTGTCAATTGATTTTTTTTAAACTATTCAACAATCATTCTTGTTATTCTCTCTCTTTAAATGTGTCATTTGATTTTTTTAAAATATTCAACAATCATTTTTGTTATGTGCTTTGTTTTTAATCTATAAATTAACACATAGTTATTTAGGATCTTGTTTGATTCGTCTTATTGTAAATTTTATTAATATTAACTTTTTATAATTTTTACTAAAGCATATTTAAAGATATTTAATATTGAAAACGTGAGAAAATCAAATGGAACATATAGTGAATGAAAAGTTATATTTGTTTAGTGTTCGTTTTAGGAAAGGTTGGATGAAAATCAATTTTAGATTTTTTTTCGAAAAAAAAAGAATATTTAGTCATGGAATCGATTTTCAAAAGTTATTCACAAATTCTCCTGAAAGACATCTCTCAAAGAGACCATCTTTCATGACTCAGCCCATATAATATAATTAAAAAAAAGTAAAGGTTGAGTTTTGAAATTGTGAGTTTTAAAAAGTTACCTCATTTTTTGTGCATTAATTATGTCAGTCATTTTTTTCTTTCATTAACCTCTTCACCTTTCTTCTTACTATACTCTCCATCCTCAAACTTTTCTCTTCACATATTTTCTCAAAATTCAGACCACTACGTGTTCAATTAACAAGTTTGATTAATTTTTTCATCTTTTTATATTCTATGTTCTTCTTTGTTTACAAGGAAATTAGTTTGATCCATTTATTTGTTGATTCTTTTTTTTCGTTTTTAAGGTATTTTTGACATATTTATTATTATTTTCGTAATTATTTGTTTAATAATATGTAATTAAACATATTCTCTATGAAGTTATTTGTTGACTCATTTTTTCGTTTTCATATTTTTATATATTCTCTATTAAGTTATTCGTTTAGAGACCGACCTATTTTTTCTTTGATCTAAGTTGATATAAGTTTGGCATTTAATCTGATGTAAGTTTGGGATTATATTTATTGTAAGTTAACATTATATATGTTGTAGGTTGACATTATAACTGTTACAAGTTTGGAATTAATTTAATGTAATTTTCATACTAATTCTTATATGAGTGGGTAAGTGTGATATAAGTGAATTTTAAATCTAATATAAATTGACATTGAGTCTGATGTTAGTTGACATTAAGTTGATGTAAGTTGGCATTTGGTCGAATATAAGTCGGCTTTATTTCTATGTAAGTTGGTATTGGATTTGATATATATTGGTATTCCATTTGATGTAAATTGGGATGAAGTCTGATACAAGTGGTTATTAGGTTCTATGTAATTAATCAGACTTAATGTCAACTTACATCAGACTTAATGCGAACTTAGAACGTACTTAATCCCAACTTACAACACATTTAGATTTAATTTAAACTTACAGCACACTTAATGTCTACTTACATTAAATTTAATACCAACTTATAATATACTTAATACTTATATTATTATTCCTATCAATAAGGCTATAATTTAGGTTTTTTTTTCAAAAAAAAATAATAATGCTCTAATTACACTAACAAAAGTTTAGTATAGGGTACCTTGTAAGCCGCCACTCTAGCTTTAGGAGCCATCCCACGCGCCGTCCCAGGAGCGTACCCAAAAAGACTAGCACCTTCCACAGGGGATCCAGCAGCAGTACTAGCCGTGTGGGTCCCATGTCCATCATCATCACGTGGTGATTTCGACTCCACTGATTCATCAAACGACCCCACAACTGCTTCATATCCTTGAGAAAAATACCGTGCACCTATTAATTTTCTGTTACAGCTTGAAGCGCTAAAATTTCTCCCTGTTTCACACGCTCCATTCCAGTTCATTGGCACGGGTCCCATCCCCGTATCATCAAAACTTTTACTCTCCGGCCATACACCCGTGTCTAACACCCCGATTATAACATCACTCGCCGATTCCGACTCAATAAACTCGTCCGGAGATCGGTCGAGTCCTAGAAAAGATGGGGTCCGAGTTGTGTGTAACTCGTACCGAGTCTCGGGTAAAACCGCTAAGATTCCTGGTGTGGAGGAAAGAGTTTCCGCTTCGGATTCTGTTAAACGTGTGGCGTACCCGTGTATAGCGTTGGTGTACGTGTAAATCATCTCAGCCGTGTCCGACACGTGCCGGAGTGATGATTCGTACCACTGTATATGGTGGTCGAATCCTGCCGGCATTTGGGATTTTGCCATGTGTACTATGTATGTTTTTTTCTCCGGTGAAGATGATGACACGTGGCATATACCCATCATCAGAAAAACTAACAACATATTATAACACGTAATTAACCTCATGTTTTTAAAATTTAGGGAAAAAATAGAGAAAATAAAAGGAAAGGGATAAGGTTGATTGAGATAGTAAGGAGGTATAAGAGTGAAGAGATATAAATAGATGTAGGAATGTAATATAACTAAGAAGTGAAAATACGGGGATTATGATAGGATTAAAAAAAGGACAAAATGAAAGACAGGCTAAGCTTAGTGTTGTGGTCTTGGTCTGTGGAGCACAGAGCATTTAGCTAAGATCAGCTTTCTTCACGTGTGTTCCCTATGTCATTTTTTCTCCATTTACCTAATTTTCTATAGTATTGCTCATTTAAAAAAAAATCTATGAGAATTAATCTTAAAAAGAATTTCGATTTCAACTATAATCCGTTTGATTAATGGTATTAATTGGTGATAATGAAAATGATTTGTACTGTAAATTTTTATGATATGTATTATGTTATTACCATGGTAATGAAAATTTGATCATAAAAAGTTTTATTGTTCACAATTTTTTATTTTCACATAATAACATATGTTCAAGTGCTAATAAATTGAAATGAATTTTATAAAGAAAATGAGCTTGTTGAAGCAGAATAAGTATGGTCATTAAGCTTATTAAAAGATGCTTTTACCAAAATTATACTAACATTTCATTATCATTCATATTATTTAGTACCGATTACCAAATAAACTGTTAAAAGATAATTTGAGTTTGTTAATGGAATAACGAATAAGAATGTATGGTACAAAATTTGAGACTTTTATAATTGGATCATCAAATTTTGAGTGTTTTGGAATGGTTTTTATTAGACCTGGGAAAATTTGACTCGACTCGAAAATGAACCCAGGACCGGACCCGACAAAATCCGAACCCGACCGACCCGAAAGCGACTTAATCCGAAACATGACCGACCGATAATTACCCGACCGAAAATGACCCGACCGGAAACCGACCCGTTTTGACAGATTTAATATCAATTTTTAGAGTAATTTCAATGTTAGAATTCATTTCAAATAAAATTTTAGTTTTCAAAGTATCTCAACATATTGAGTATATCACTTGAATCCTAAAACTCATCAATAGATCTCAAAAAACACGTATTTAACGTCTTTTTAGCCATCATAATTATTTTTCTTTAAAAACAGAACGTTATAATCATCTTAATTGAATACATGTATCTTGTTAAATCAGTCAAATGAGTTTTTAATTCTTCTACATTTCAGTAAGCAAATCAATATAATTTATACGAACGTTTCGCACGTTTGAATGAGCTTTTCAAAAAACGAATGTCGCTACCCTAAATTATAAAACACGTATCTTATAAGACGAAATAAGTACTTCGTTAGTTGTATATCTTTCCAACATGAAAATTGTGAAGATAATTTTAACGTCACTTTTATCTAACGTTACAATTATAATAAACAAAATAACTTTTATAAAGCGCGTATCTTATAAGTCTTTCAAAATAAGTATTAATTCCCCTATTTTTCTTGCACTTAAATGAACCTGACATACCAACTATTTTTTGAAAATCGTACATGTAATTTCTCTAATGATTTTTTTTATCATTTTAATGATTTTTTTTATGTTGAATTAGTCGATTGGATATTCTAATGTTTTATGGTAACCCGTTGGGTCAATCCGAACCTACCCGAAACCCAGAGTGATCCGACCTGAAACTGATCTGATCCGAAACTGACCCGACCCAAAAATGACCCGACCGATTATCCAATTCTATACCCACATAAACATTACATGTGAACAATCAAGGATCTTAAACACCTTCTATGCGGTAACCAGCTTAATGGAAAAACAAATAATAAAAGAATTAGGGGGCCAAATAAAAAATTTGAATAGGTAAAATAAGTTAAGGGCTATTTGACCCCGACGTGTCTCATAGAAGGTCCGCCATTACATGGAGCATCCCACTTTGACAACTAAGAGAAAGTTGTTTGGTTTATAAGACTTCTATTGATCTTTTATTGCCATATAACTTTTAGGTGGAACGCTCTTGTTCTTATGAAAGTAAATACACTTCAAAACTAATACACTTTGAACCAGTTATTAACATAACTTAAAATAATAAATCTAACAAAGTTAAAATAGCATAATTAAAATTAATTAATTTACTAAAATTTTTGTATTATTGGTTTAGAGTTGTGTTACTTGCAGTGGCGGAGGTATATGGGCCTACGGGACACGTATGCTTAGGTATTTTTTTTAATAATTTCAAAGTAAGATATTTCTATTGGTTAGAGTAAAAATGTAAAATTAATATTGAAGTCTTTTGATAAACACTTTCTCATTTTAGTAATTTTGTCTTATTTATTTTGTCTCTTTTTTTATTAGGTCAGTTGATTTATTTTGTTTTATTTTCTTTTATGGTATTTCGTAATTAAAATTTTAACAAGTCTTGTATGAGACCGTCTCACCATGAGACAGGCCCATACAAGCAACTCATTAGTAAAAAAATAAAAAAAAAAGCCCAATGAAAATTGAATTTCCACTTGTACGAGAAGCATTTTTCTAAAATACTTTAGGCTGAACCAATTAAAGTCATTTCACGATGAGATGACTTTAATAAAGAACGTGCACTATAATAGATCAATCTACTATTTATTTACAGCATATACATTATTTTTAGAGTATATTTAACTTTTTCTCTAGTTACATTATTTTGAATAAAGTGGAATGAATTTAATAAATAAGTTCAAATTGTTATTAATTCAGGTAATGCATATGATTAAAATAGATGTTAATTACTAGCATTCTTTTATTCGAAAACTCTATTTATGATTACGAGAAACTTTTTCAAGAAGAAGACTACAATTTTGATAAATTTATTGTGATTCTACTTGTTTTCAAATTTAAAAAAGTTAGTTGTTAATTTTACAAATAAAATTCCGCCGAAATTTTGTCCGTTAGTTGGTGTTCCTGAGACTCCAAACCCTAAATCCGGTTACAAGTTTCTGATTAGGTACCTTTGTTTTCCAATTTCTCATCAACAACTTTAAACTAAAATTGGATTAATATTTTTTTTTTTTGACATTAAAAACATTTGGCAAATGCATCATGTAACTCAACCTGAAATTTTTCGATCGATTAATATGTCATTTATTCATATAAAACGACATATTTTCTTGTGTGTTTTATGCTAACGGTCTGTTTCGTTAGTTGTACTAAAATAGTGGTAATAGAAATGATTTATAGTGTAAAATTTCATCAAAAGTTCCATATTATTCCCATGGTAATAAAACTTTGATCACAAAAAGCTTTTTTATTTACAAATTTTCATTATCACCTAATACTACCTCTCCCAATGGTAATGCATTGGAATGAATTTTATAAAGAAAATGAGATGATTGAAGTTGGACAAGTATGACCATCAAAATACCCAAGAGATTATTCAACTAAAATTATACTAATTTTTCATTTCCATTACCATCGTTTATTATTAACTACCAAAAGGGTCGTACATGTTATTAGGGATAATCAGTGCTTTCCATCAGATTTTGATGAATGTTTAGTTTTAATTTTATTTTTTTAATTTGTAGATTTTTTTAATATCTCTTTCAGAAAATATTATGATTCTATAGTATTTTCAAGCCTTCAAAACTACAATCTAGCTAATCTCATAATCTTGTATTTGATTTTTCCTTAATGGAAACATATGACAAATTTTCCAGGGTCATGATCAAAAACTCGTGATCATGTATCAATTTTATGAATAAAGTAAAATTTTAAAAGGATTATTATGAACAATAGACATGCTTGAACAAAATTTCATGTTGACTTAAAAAGGTGTGTAAGAATCTTGACCAAACATATAAAAATTACAGTATCCAAATCTCAACTAAGACAGAGTAAAGATGGATTATATTGTGAATTGAATTTGGTACGATGTTGTTTAATACTTCTAGGAGTATATATTAACACTTGTCATCAAAAGATTTGGTTGTGATAATAAGTGTAAAGGGAAATATTATGTCTTCTTATTTGCCAAAAGAAAAGGTATTATGTATGCTTAATTCATCTTACATATTACTATGGAAAATTCGTGTAATGCACGAAATTATATGTATTAATTATATAAAAGTATAACTTTAAAGAATAATGAAAATATATATTATCGTATTGAATATATGACTTTTTCAATCAAAAATTAAATATTGATTTTTTTTAATATTATTTATCGAATACTTTAATTTTTTATTCAATTAAACATATCAAATTCTAGGTTAGATATATAGAATTACTATAATAAATTATAAAATATTTTATCTAATATAGCTCTAATTTCTAAATTAGGTAAATATTGTCATGTAATCAACTATAATCTACTAAAATAAATCAATTTGTCAAGGCTTTTTAAGAATGACATTTGTCATTTTTCAGCATTTTTATTAGTATGTATAATGTCTAATTATTAGTACGTATAATAGTAAAGCAATAGAATATTTGGACACATGTCACTTTAACAACAAAATTTTCTCTCTCAATTCTACTAAGGTTATTTTAGATAACTTTTTATCTTTAGTTTTATCAATTCATCATACCATCTATCTATTTATATCTATCTATACATTCATACTATATACAAAAGTAATAGAATACTTTAACACATATCACTTCAACAAAAAAAATTTTCCTTCGAATTCTACTATGGCTATCGTAGGTAATTTTTTATCTTTAATTTTATTAATTCATCATACTACCTATCTATCTATTTATATCTATCTATACAATATATACTAATGAAGAAACAATCTACCTATACAATATGCTAATTTTATAGATAGATTGTTTCTTCATTAGTATGCTGAAATTTTCTATTTTTTATGTAATTACTTATTTTAAATATTGTTTAGTACATAATTTTATGATTATATTTTATATATATTAGTAGTATGTATCTATATCTAATAGTAAAATTTTCACAGTTTTAAAACAAATCAATTTATAGTTTTAATATTATTTAGGAGTCATATAATAACGTAATTACATATATTAGATTAGTAATTTTTTTATTTAATTATTGATTCATAAATCATGCTTGACCCGAGAATATATCTAGTTAATTAATAACATTATATTTGTATAGTAAATTAGGAGAGAAAAGAAAGGAAATGGAGGGGAAGAAAGGGAAGGGAAAGAAAAGGAAAGGAAGGGGAGGAGAAAGAAAGGTTCCATTGTTTGTATAGAAAAAAAAAAGGGAAAAAAAAAGACATTTCATATTTCTTCTAAATCTTTTCTCTTTTGGAGAAAATGAATGTGAACAAAAATATAGGGATTTAACCCTTCAAATCCTCTTCCTTTCTTTTTGATATCCAAACAAAAGAATTTTCATCCCTCCAAATCTTTTCCCTCCATTTCTTTCCATGCAAATAAAGCCTAAGTTTATAATTGGTTCATATGATATCATATCATACTTAGTATTTGATGACATCATATCATACATAATAATATTGATAAAGTAAAATTACATGTATTAAACACTTATGCATTGGTTATGAGTTATCAATTCTATTTAAACCTAAATATCCTAGCAGAACGTGGGCGAAACAAATTGAAATAAACTTGCATGAGTTACAACTCACTAAGGATCTAATTAGGGATAAGGGTAGTTGGAGGCGTTTTTTTCATGTCTTAGACTACTAATACTTTCTCACATACCTGTTCATGTTCATGTTCATGTTCCTTATTCTTATTCTTCGCCTTTTACCTATCACTCTTTCTATCATTTTATTTATTACCTAAGTTTTTCTTATTTTATTTATATGTATTTTATTTATACTTGTTTTAAATTTATATTATGGGTCAAGTCTGTATATATTGTAAAATGCGGGCTTGCAGATTTTGCTCCACGCAGTCTTTTTTGTTGCAGGAATCTCTTCCAAGGACTGTTCTCGAGCAGAAGGACTCTTTAATTGCATTCTCCTTTATGGGTATGGGTTGTTAACTTTCTTTCCCTCCTACATGGCTACAGCCTAGTCATAGTTTCTATGAGCGGAAAACACTAGGTATGATGATGATCATGATGATGATTTGTTCTATACAATCATAAAAGAAATATATACTAATAAAGATAAAGTAAATTATAAATGTGAGTTATATATTCTATTGAAAGCTAACCATCCACTTAGCAAGTAGTCACAAAATTCATCATAAGTCCACCAACAATCTCGTAAAATTTGGCATTTGAATATACAATGGCAAGAAGAAATTGCTCCAAATCCTTTCCTACACCACGACAAAACCCTAAGAATGTATTTGGATGGAAAAAGAATGAAGAGAAAGAAAGAATTTAGAGGGATGAGAGATCTCTTGTTTGGATAACATAATAGAATGGAAGGGAGATTTAGAGGGATTAGATGAATGTTTTTTGTTAAGATATTAATATTTCCAAAGTTAGAAAGATCTGAAAGGAAAAGTTTTATATTCTTTTCTTTTCTTTCCCTTCCCTTCTAAATAAATAAGAGTTTCTTTCTTTCCATTTATCTTCCCTTCTTTTCCTTTTCTTCCCTTCCCTTCCTTTATTTCCTTTCTTTTCTCTCTACAGTTATCCAAATACAATGTAAGTCCTAACCATTAAAAAAAATGGTTGATGTAATTGAAGTCCTTTTAGAGTTAAAGAAGATGAAATTTAGTTTTAGTTTGAGGAATTTACCTTCAACGATGGTTGGTTTGTACTTGAGAGAAAATGGTATTGATTGAAGAAGATGAAGGGGACCGAAGAATTGTCCAAGTGTGTAATCTAGGGTTAGGTAGGATGAGTGTTATTAGTTGTTCAAAGGTAAACTAAAGTTATAGGTTCAAGCCATGCACTTTTTGACGAATTATATTTTAAAATTTAGTTATATTGCTTATTGTCGTCATATGTTTCCCAATAACTTTATTTAAATATTTTTTTTAATGAATATTTCCCAATATTTTTCTTACTAATGTTATTTTAATATATTTAATACATATGGTCTCTACTTTTTCTTCACTAATTTTATTATTCAATAAAATAATATATAAATCATCTAAAAGATTTATTTTTTCTTAATTATCGTGAACAATCTTTATAGAAACATCAATAGGCAGTAAAAAAGTTTATAATTGCTAAATTTATAATTATATTATATATTATATGAATTAACAAACTAAGAAATTTGTGCATTACACACACATATAAATTCAAATTGTAATGATTGTATTATTACAAGTTTCTCCCATAATTAACAAGTGATCAATATCATTCAATATAGTAGTACTATAAAAATTAACGAATTATAATGCATGTATACTTGCATTTTTTTTATTTTTTTGTTTTCTAGCGCTATTTGATCTAACTTTTTGACCTTCATTGATCTTGATTTTAGTGATAATTATGGTTTTTATCTCTAAATACATAAAGTCTTGCATAGAGAAAAATATAAATAACACAATCGTCCTCATCATGCGAAAACCTATATAAACATAAACAAATCAGCTACAATAAGGCCAGGCCATTAGAATAAAAATGTTAAAGAGAAAAATGGAGTAATAAACATGTGTATAAAAAAACACTAAGACTTAAAGACGTAAACAAAGGAAATTATTAATAATCTAGTTAAGACATAAATATAATGTCTCCAACTACTTATCTCTCAAATCAAATCTTATAAAGATGCAATTTACTCAAATCGTTTTTAATTCATCATTATAAAAATATAATTTACATCATATCAAAAGAGAAGGAGAACGCAATATCCACTAACAAATGGTTCGAAATTTAATTATAAGTACACATTATTTGCATAACAATATATATATATATATATATATATATATATATATATATATATATATATATATATATATATATATATATATATATATATATATATGTATAATAGTTTCTTCATTAAAAAATTTATTTAAATATGTATAATAAAAAATTATAAAAAATTTGATATATTTTTTTTTTACTCTTTTATTTTGTCTTGTCAAGTTGGGCATGTCCTACTGGCATAGATATCTTTGTTGCTGGCTTTGCCTTGTGTATAGCTTTTTGAGGTTTTCCACTTACCTCCTTTGCACGTAAAGAGGGACACTTTGAAATCCTTCTTAGAAGGTGCTCTCTGTGTTCACACTGATGCAATCAAGGGGAGATAAGATGGAAAACTAAGGGTCTTTGTTCCCTTATATCTCGTTTTTTGATTGGGTAATACAAAAGTTATTTCCTCAAAAATTAAAATTATCTTTGTATTGAGACAAATCAAACATACTTTTATTTGACTATATTTTAATTTATAAATTAAAATCTAATCACATAAAAATAATAAACAAATAATGCAATATTACTAATGTTACAAATAATTTAAAACAGAGAAATTAGTAAGGTCCACTAAAAATGAAATAGAAATCCACGAAACATAGCTTTCGGTTGTCACTACTCTTTCTTTGGGGTGATGTTGAGCGCAATTATGCCAAAACTTCAATTCCCTCTCTTTTGTTTTTCAGTTTGAGTTCACGGGTTCAATTGCATTGTTTCTCTTTATGGCTTAACCCTAGATTAATTTTCTACTCATTTGTCTTTTAGTACTTAGAAAAAAGAATCATAATGGCCAAGGAGAATATTAAATAAATAGGGAAACGGATATGATTTACGCACCTCTTTCAGAAAAAAAGAAAAATCTCCTTTCGGACCTTGTCTTATGCAGAATACTGGAAATATCCTTTACCTTTACCTTTAAGCTTGTTCTCCAGATTTGTTTAGTATGTTTCATTAAATAGGAAATATGTATTAGATTGAGCTAAATAAGATAATTTATAATTTATAATTATTTTATATTCAAAATTTTCCATCTTTAAAAACTAAATTATAAAAATGTTTTCTAGAAATCAAAATGATCTAAATAAGGTAATAAAAATGATAATGAGTTAATTACATTTATTAGAATTTTGCTAACATAAAAATAGATTAATTTTTTTTAATTTAAAATGTAAAAAGGATCTTCATTATTTAATTATTTCAATTTGGAGAGGGTAACAATTAAGTATATTTTATTATTATTAGTATCTTTATGGGGGATAAAATATGCTATTTAATTTTATTATAATTTCAAATTATTTCACATAATGTTTTAATACCAAAAATATTAAGAAGTTAAGCCTACCATTTTTCATGTATAAATTAAACATGTTGTCTACTTCCACTATTAATTCTCTTCAAAGTTACGCAAACACACTCACACCCATATATAAATTTTGTGCATTGCATAAGTTAATTAGTATAGTAGAATATTATAAATCAAAAAAAAGAGTCCGGTTAAAAATATAATAAGTAGCGTGTTTGACCCATAATATAAACATACTTTAAAATTTCACCATCAACTTAAATATTTTTTTAAATTAATTCATAAATATAATTTTAGAAACTAATGTGATATAGCAGATTAGCACTATATTTGAATAGGAGGAACCGAAGAGAAAGAAAGGGAGAAAATAGAAATTTAATATTTTCATATTTTGGATTCTAATAAAGGATGAGAGGGAAATGGGGGAACAAAATTGGCAGGAAAACTCATTCAAATTTAAACAAAATAAATTATTTCATCAACACATAAGTTTGGAAGGAAAATACACTAATCCGTCATCTCATCCATTTCCTTTCTCTTTATCGTTCCCTTTTCTTTCTCTTTCTTTTTCATCCAACAGTTAATTTTGTATGAGACTCTCACTATAAGATGGACCTATATAATTATTCTATTTCTCTTATTAATTACTTTAAGATTGTAAAAGATAACTTCAAAGTTATACATGATCATTTTGAGACAATTAAAAGTAATCACACATATCACAGCTTTAACCTTTAAGATTATAAATGTATATTGGGTTAATCCAATAGAAATTGTTTCACCATGTGACAACGTCTCATTTAAAAATTTGTGTTCTTCCACTATATTATCCAAACATAATGTATATGATCAAATATCTCATACTATTATCCTCTCGTCATTTTTTATCGAACCATCACCTTTGATATCATGTTAAATTAAATTGGAATATTGTCAATGCCAGCAAATAATCGGAAAAACACGAGGTGTACACTTTACATAAAAGAATTACCATCCCAAAACCATATGTGTTTCGGCTATGAAGAGAACAATCAACACTCTCAGCAAAGTTGAAGAGAATGCCTTTTAGGGTTCATGATGGTTGTTTCTGAGAAAACTATTAGAGACCTTCTTCCCATTGCCATATGGTTTTGGGATGGTATATATCTCCTTGGCTTATGAAGTGTGTGCACTTGTGTCCCCCGTTAATATGCTGGCATTCACAATAAGTCCAGCCTAATTTAACTTGGTATCTGAGCCAATGGTTCGATCAACAATTTAAAAATGGTAGGTTTGAAAAGAATGGCGTTCCTACCCTAATTGATTACTCCCACATGCGAACTTGACGGGGGCTCGCATGTGAAGGGGGGGGTGTTGGGATGAGTTATCCCACATCGATAAATTGAAAATGGTGTGCACGCTTTATAAGCTATTAGAGACCTTCTTCCCATTGCCATATGGTTTTGGGATGGTATATATCTCCTTGGCTTATGAAGTGTGTGCACTTGTGTCCCCCGTTAATATGCTGACATTCACAATAAGTCCAGCCTAATTTAACTGTTTCACTCCGTATCCTGCACAAGGTAACAAACGAGGGCTAAAGAGGGGTCCTCCGGGGGTCCTCCCCCGATGATTAAGTCAGTTAGGATTATGAAAGAACCATTGGTAAAGCTTTTACGGATTTTGCGTTATCTTTTTTCTGAGAGAATAATACTTGGAATTCAGAGTAAAAAGTTATCCTACTTTTGGTGATGCATGGCATCGTATATTTATAGTGGTGGGCCTTAGGAGAGGTCTCCCAAAACCCTAATGACAGTTTAGGCTTTTATCTTAATAGTATCTTTCTTGGGACCAGTAGAAAGGGGAATAGAATATTCCGCAAGTCTACGTGGCATTTGGTGGTTTGCTGATTCTTACACCATGGTCCCCCCCCTCCTTGTCTTGTAGTACACCTATATGGGTAGGGTATGACGTAGTTGTGGTGCCTTGCCTTATACACTATTGGTAGCTTTTCTAAGCATAACTGCAATTTTCTCCTAACACGTCATTATTTTCGTTGCAACCATCCTGTAGGATCAACCATCCTACAGTTACTTAGTTTCTTTATTCTCTGTCAGAGTCCTTTTGATATGACCCAACTGCTTCTGTGAGTCCTGTCGTCCTGAACCTTAGCTGAGGGGTAAGTTTGGTCCTCAAGAAAGCTAAGTTTTCTTTCCCACAGAGCTAGCTCTGAAGGGGTCCTATTCGTTTCATCCTGGCTATCGTTTGTGGTGTTGATTGAGGTTTCTCCTCTTTTAGGATCTTGGGGCTAAGGATCATACTCCAGCACATATAATAAGACAATAAGAGAAAAGACTCCAACAATTTATAAAATATACACTTCATCTTTAAATAAAATAATTTCAAATTTGTGTTCCTTGATATACACTAAATTTAGCTTTAGCCATCATCCACATACTTGGTGCTTTAAGTACTTCATCCACTATTAAGGAATGAAAGCAAGACAAGAGGCTCTTTTATTTTCGATGGTCAATTTTCAAACAAATTACGTGGCTAAAATGCACTATCGAGTGTACATATTAAGTGGATCATGATTCATGATGGCTGGCTACATCACTAATTCTAGGTAAAAAGGGAGTATGTAGAAAAACGAAACCCTATGAGGTCAATTATCAGAAAAAGTTGGTTAAATCAAAATCCAAAAAAAAAAAAAAAAAACTATACTAAATTGGGAAATTAAAATGATGAAATACTTCTATCTAAGTATAGAGTATTATTTTGGCTCTCTTTTTGTTGTTCTTATTTAGTTTTCATATATTTATTAAAGCATTATTAAATTTCAGTATAAGTAGATTAAAATGAATTTAATAAGATCTCACTTAAAATAATATTAAAAGAACGAAAAAAGTATTATACTAAATTAAAAAAGTGCCTAAATTTTCATAGGCAAAGGTGAAGTCAAATTCATAAACCGAAAAAGTGGGATGATAAAGTTTTTAGTCTTTTCAAAGTATAGAAAAGAAGATTGAAAATTATTCACTTGTATTAAATTTTTATCATAATTACATTTTATATAATATCAACGTCCATCTCATTTAGGCTTAGTATGAAAAAATGGAATCAAATGAAACTTTAGTTAAAAAAAAAAGAATTTGATGTAATTTGATAGGTCATTGGAGTACTAATATTACTTTTTTTGAAAAAATCGCTTTAATAATCCTAAGTAACTATATTCTAAATTGGGGTGAATAAATCATAATAGTTATTGACTTATAATCGATGTTTTGCTCCGTTTCTCTCGTATTATAGAAACAACCCCAACAAAGAGTTATACATTAATCATTCTTTGGTTACTTCTTCCATCTTGATGAATTAATTGTATATCACGAAACTTACTTTTACATCAAACTGCCTCCGTTCTTATTTGTTCTTTTTATTTTCCTCAAATAGAATTTTTGTAAAGTTTGATTTCACCACCTTGAAAAGGATAACACCACCTTAAAAAAACTGGACCCAAAAGCTTGATTTCACGAATGAGATGGACAATAAGATGAACCATTATGTCAAAACAAGAAGGTGGAAAATACATCTCAAACTTGCATAAATTTACAATCACGTCGACTTAAAGAGCATCAATCTTAAAGAGATCAATAACTTTACTACAAATTGTGTTGAAGAACGAACATAGATCGGTAAAAGCATATCTCACATGTATTGGCAGTATTCCACAGATTGTAATTGGTAAGAACACTTGCATCATTACATGGCAATCGTGAGATTTCATGCTTCCCAACTTCAACTCACCATTAGGGTCACAAATCTCTTCATGTTGGATGAGTACCCGACGGAACCTTAATGCCATAAAAAACTCACAAAATGTCCGTTTCTCTGCCTTGGACAATGTATAGCAAGCTGGAGGCAAATAATTTTTTTCATTACTCGTCTTATTCTTATTGCCCTTTCCCTTGTTACCGCCACCCACTTCATTAGCTTTATTTCTTTTCTTACTCACCTTAACATGTGGCCACAACTCCAAACGAATACCCTTACATTCAAAGTATTCTCGCACGGCCTTAACATCCTTTGTCTTACCCAGAATGTTCATGAGCGTCCCGAGTATGGCATCGCATACATTTTTCTCTATATGCATAACGTCAAGACAGTGCCTAACCTATAGATCTCTCCAATATGGAAGCTTCCAAAAGATTGATTCTTTTTTCCATAGTTGGTCTTCACCCCCTTGCACTTGCCCTATTTTACCAAATACAGTTTCAACTCCCTTAACCTGTTTGTAAACCTCATAACCGGTCAACGGTCGACGAGCTACACGTTCCTCAACCTCCCCGTTGAACATCTTTTTCTTCTTACGATATTGGTGATCTCGTGGGAGGAACTTTCGATGGTGCATGAATACGTGCTTGCACTTAGGAATCCACGTGGAATCCATGTCATCGATACATATTGGGCATGTTTTCTTCCCTTTGTTCTTATACCCTGATAAGTTGTCATATGCCGGAAAATCATTAATGGTGCATAAGAATTGTACACAAGGTGAACTCCTTATTAGCATGTGCATCAAACACAGAAACGCCTTCATCCCACATCTTTCTCAAATCCTCAAAGAGAGGTGCAAGATATACATCTATGTCATTGCTAGGTTATTTAGGACCCGAGATAAGAAGTGAAAGCATAATGTACTTACGCTTCATACACAACCAAGGTGGCCAATTATAGATCACTAACAATACCGGCCAAGTACTATGTTGAGAACTAAGATTGCCGAATGGGTTTATTCCATCCGTACATAGTCCGAGCCTTAAATTACGAACTTTATCCCCAAATATCTTATGCAACCTATCAATACTCCTCCACTCCAGAGAATCATTGGATTTGTGAGCAAGTGACCTTTCTTCACCCTATCTGCATGCCACCTCAAATTTAACGCATCTTTCTTTATAGAAAACAAGCGCTAGAATCTAGGTATTATTGGAAGATACCACAATACCTTAGCAGGGAGCCTTTTAGCATCCCCAGCCCCTTTACACTTGTAATGCGATAACCCAAACCTAGGACACTCTTTTAAGTTCTCATTTTCATTCCGATACAATACACAATCATTCGGACACGCATGAATCTTCTGGTACTCTACGCCGAAATGACACATGAGCTTTTTGGCATAATATGTCGACTTTGGAAGTTCATTTCCCTTAGGAAGAATCTCATCTAACGCTTCTAATAACATTGTGAATCTAGTGTCACTCCAATTGAACTTTGACTTAATGTTGATAATTGTCAACACGGCTGTTAGTTTGGTGAACTTTGTACATCCAGGGTACAAAGGCTTTTGAGAAGCCTCTGTTAACAAGTCAAAACACGAGGACGTTTTCCTAACTAATCCTCGTCTTCCTCCATCATCTCATCAATAAAATCTACATCCTCATCGACATTCTCTTCATCTGTCTCATACCCATCAACACGATCTACTGCATTCTCATTGACATCCACATTATTGACATCCTCAACAACACTTTTTTCTTTGTAAACTCCCTCCTCACCATGCCAAACCCAAACATGATACTGAGGCCTAAACCCACGTCGAAGTATGTGCTCCTTAAATATATCAACACTATCTACCTTTGATACATTGCCACACTTGA
>NC_080055.1:1053381-1088381 GCF_026212465.1 Amaranthus tricolor | reverse complement strand
ACAAGAAGTGCAATCTCTTTGTATCAGGGTGATCGTAGATCGTTGTTTTATTACGAGGTATGAACGAGTTTTTGTGACCATAATGAATGGCGGTTGGGGAAAAGCGATAGGACTGCTACAGTATTTAATTGAAGGCTAATTTGTGTTCTTATTCCTTACATACCAGAAATGATGGCTTAATTGATGTTGACTCATGAATAGGGGTGGTTGGGGGATTCAAGGATGATTATATGGCCAACTTTCATTTTATCATACTTATTATATATTTTACTTTTCACGTAATTTAATATGTGATTTCGCTTATTGATATCTTAATCAATTATTAACTAAAATTTGTAAAAATTTGATATAATAAAAGTATGGAATTAGATGATTCAAACAAAATCCCACTTGAATATATTTTTTGTACACATTAGCCACAATATATAAAATAAGCTTAAAAGATAAATAGTAACACTATATCTACTGTAGCGAGTATTTCAAAACGGAGGAAATAAGATTTATAAAACCACTCCATCTATCCTCGTTAGAAAGTACAATATAACTTTTAAATTAAGAGCTTTTTGAGTTATATGGTGCAAATTTAAAATAACAGTAAAGTGTTTTTCTATTTTCATAATTGTTTCTCAAATACTTCATTTGTTCCAATTTACTTGTAAGGTTTGATTTTTCACGCAGTCTAATGTATTAATTCAATCCTTAATATTTCTAATTACGTATAATAAAAAATTATAAAAATTTGATATTAATAATCTTTGCAATGAGTAGAGGTGTTCATTCGGGTGGTTGGGTCGGTTTCGGACAGGTGTCATTCAGTTCGGTTATATTTCGGTTCGGTTTTTTCAGGTGCGTGTTGCGACGGGTCACACTCGGGTGGGGTCAGTTAGTCACGGTTCTTTTGAAGATCGGTTATTTGAGCTATCGGATTAGCACCGGTTTGATATCAGTTGAAGTTCGTGTCGAGTGTCAATTAGTCTCGAGTTGTCATCGGTTAATAATCGATTTTGATTTTACCGGGTACAGATCAGGTTCGGGTATTTTTCAAGTAGAATTCGGCTACGAATTACTAATTACGATCGATCGAGTTAGTATCAAATTAAGTTGTTAGTCATTTTTTAATTGATGATAAGATTTCCTCTACTTAAAGCAAAATAGTTAAATTGCAAATCAATTAGTGGTCATTATTATTTTGTTACTTTTATTTGTTTGACCGAAAATTAAAATTATAAAGTTCTATCAATTTTCATCTAATTCGATTAAAAGTAGTTAAATAAACATTGATCATTGATTATTAACTCTAAATATATGAAACCATGTATTTATAAAATTTAATTTATTAAAATATCTATCACTTTATTAGAATAACTAATAACATGATTGAATATGAGTCAATCATACTTCTATGTTAAAAATTTGTTCAGGATTACAACAGTTTTATCTAAACTTAGTTTGGGTTAAGTCGGTTTTAGCCGGATCGAGTTCGGTTTTAAGCATGACTCAGGTCGGATATGACGCGGGTCGGTCATTATTATGTTCGGGTACTCTCGGTTAACGATTATGTGTCGATTACAGCTCGAGTTCAGTTTTCCCATTTTCGTTTGTCAACCGGTTTGGGTACAACTTCAGGTCGGGTAATGTCGGTTCGATAAAGCTAAAAAATGAATCGGGTCGGTTTGCTTTCGGATTCGGTTCGAGTTTTTGAGTCGGGTCACTTTTGAACAGCTCTAGCAATGAGATGGATCAAACAAGATTTCACTTGACTATGTTTTAACCTATAGACTACAAACTAATCACAAATTAAGAGTGATGAATAAACAGTGTCGTTTTTCTAATGTTGCAACTAATTTGGAATGGAAAAAATAGAATTCACAAATTTTAGTGCTAAAGTTTGATTATAATTTCTCATCAATTTATATGAAAAAAAATATCCATGTGAGATCTTGATAGAATCGTTTCAATATTAAACTCGCAATCAAAATCATTTAGCTTTTAAGTTTGCATTGAAAAAAAAAATTGCATTAGAATTTGCAAAAAAAAAAATAAATGGAAAAATCAAATAAAAACAGGGGGAGTTGTCATTTGTAGTATCACTATAGTTATTGGATTGGTAGGTTTGAGTTTATATACCTAAACTTTAATGTTGATATTGGATAGATAACTCATTAGTCATTACTAAATTAATGTAACACTTTCTAATGGTGATAAGAAATTGTAATATAGGCGATGCACCTAAAAGTTGGTGACCTCAAGTTCGCTTTGTGACTTGTTTATTCTATGTTAAATTGAAATGAATAAGTAGATTACAAAAATATTGATCTATTTGCAGTTAGGGATGAGCAAATGTTCAAGACCATATCTGGACCTACCTTTTTAGAGTAAGGGTCTTTTTGAGATCCTAGGTTCAGGTCTACGTCCGGTAGCTATGAAAATTAAAAGTATGTGTTCGAATAGACTCTAAGGCTCTGGGTCTAGACCTTTATATCATTTTAAAAAATTTTAAAATATACGAAAAATTTCCTAGACTAATCAATTTTTTTATTTCCTTACAATAGCCCCAATTTTTATTAAACATAAATAATACCAACTAAACGGGGTGTTTTCCTCTAACATCCAAATAGGTAACGTAACTTACTATTGTAAGTAATTTGAACAAAAAAAAAGATAAAAGAAGAAAAAGAACCAACCCCATTCCCTATCGCCACCAACCCACCACCATTACCCCTTCCATTCATTTATGTCACCACCACCCCTCCCCTTTCTGGCTTACTACCACCAACCCCTTCCGCTACTATTATTACTATCCATAGCTACTATCACTGTAGCCATTTTCCACCCTTTCATCTTCATTTTCAACATCCACGACTCTTTAAGGGCTTCATCTTCTTCTTTATTTTCTTACTCCTTTTTATTTTTAATGTAACAACAACGTTACTTTATCTTAAACCTTCAAAATCATTAATGACTTCCGGCAACATTTAAAATTATGGGGTTTTTTGTGGTTGTTTTATATGCTTAATTGCATAAATTTGCTGAAAGTTTTAGAATATATATTATGTCTTTTTAAGGGCTTTTGTGATGCATAGTAGGATTTAAGTTAAGATACATAATCTGGGTAGTAAAGCATCGTAAATTGTGAGTGAAAGCCTTATCGAATTTAAACTTGGTGAAATCATTTGGTCAGTGTGTTTACATGCGTTCAACTAACCAAATATTTTAAGTTTTCTTCCTTTTCATAGTGACTATACTAAAGTATATTAACCTGGTATAAATTATGTTATTCCTGTTCTAGAATAGTACTTTACCCCTCTTATTAATATTGTTAAGAGCTTGAGAACTATATCTACTATGTGTTTATAGTCGAATATCGTTCAATAACTTTTACATATGAGTATTCGACGATTTTATTCTAATGGTTTTTTTTTATTTAGGAAATAATAGATCATTTGAAACCTCAGATCAGCTTAGCGTAAGGCTATATCCCAAGACCTTAATAAACTTTCTCATTCTTACATCAATAAGCCTTGTGTGGATATGCCTTGTGATGGTGTGATTCTAGATGAGAATTAAATGTCATATGATAATGTGCTTTACTTTGATGAGTCTCCTATGCATACACATGTTGCTTGTGAGTCTCATGTCATTACACTATATGATCCTCCTATAATTGAGTCTTGTGATGTTAAGCATTGTTTTCATGAGTCCTCCCTCATGCCCATTTGAGTGTCTCATGTTTTTATGCCCTTTGAGCATGACTTTTGAATACCTTGTATGTTTGCACCATGTGCGACTCTTGATGAGGTGCCCTATGTGCCTCACCTTAATGTGTCTCCTATTTTTGTACATTATAATCCTTTGTATGACCCTAGTGACTTAGAGATTTGTACTTATATTGTTGATGAGACTCAAGTACATGCTTCTTGTGTGTCTTCTGTTGAGTCTCCTACTATCTCATTTAGCCACTTGGACATACTCCCTGCCACCCATGCTCATGTTAAAGTTGATGATTGTGTTGCCTTACCATCGGTTGGTCAAGTTATGATTTTTATTGACCTATGTCATGACATACTAATTAATTCATTTTCTTTTCCTTTTATTTGTTTTTTCTTTGGCTTTTTATCATGTAATGATAAGCCGTTTTTTATGTGCCTTCTTGCTTGGGCCGATTATTAGGGGAGCACACCACAAACCGCAACATTTGAGATTAGTATTTTCTGCGGGCACACATCCAACCACAGCATTTAAGTGTTCAACTGAGTATTTGCTGCAGTCAAGGCATAGAACCGCAGCAATTAATGTTTTTTTTTTCTTGTTCTTTTTCCTATTTTTTGCTGCGTATATGCAAAAACCGCTGCAAATGATAAGCAGAAAATACGTTTTTTTCCACTAGTGTGTAACACCCCGTAATTTATCGGGTTTAAAAATAAATAAAATATAATAAAATAAAATAAATAAGTAATATTAAATTATATTATTTTACATAGTTAATTACAAGAAATAAAGTAGGTTTAATTTTAACGGTAACAAGTTTTGTCGCGTACGATGTTATCGCGTGACGTTTCTTGCTGTTTTAACAAAAGTATAATAATTACTCAATTAATAAATAAAAAAAATTATGGAAGGGAGGTGAAGGCCTGCCGGTTTGGGTGAGTATGGGAGGAGTCTTGTAACTCCTCTCATAATGGTGTAATTAGGAGTAATTAAGTTGGACCTTAATTTCCCTATTAATCCTTAAGCTTCAATTTGAATTCCTCACATTACTAATCACATTTTTAATCTTCTTAGTGAGAAAAAAATTCAGAAAATTTTCCCTTTGTGTTCTTGGTTTCGGCACTCAAGAAGAAAAAAAAAAAACATTTTCTTTGCTCAATCCAATCTTCTAATCAAAGGGTAAGTTAAGTTGTTAATTACTATTTTTATTTATGAGAAATTTTAGTATGGGATTACATAATCTTCTTTCTTTTTATGATGATATCCTATGACTTATTAGGAGGATTGAGTATTTTATATAAGTTTTCTTTAATAATCATTTGATAAAATTGGTTTGTTAAAAGGATTAAATCCTATTTCTATTATATAAAATTTTCCTTGATTTGCATTCTTTAACAAAGATTAAATTTTTTATAAGAATAAAGTCTATTCAAAGGTTAAAATGGATTTATTTTACGATTTATATTTCTCTAGCAAGATTTTAGTTTGTTAGAAGAAATTTTAAGTGTATGAATTAAGTAATGTAGGTATCCAAGAGTTTATAAATCCTTTAACAAAATTTGATTTGTTTTAAGGCTTGTCCTTATATATATGTTTTGATTCAAAAATGATGATATATGATTCTCTACAAAATTTTAATTTGATAAGAGAATCAAGTATTTAATTTTATTATCATGGTTTATGAAATTTTAAGTGCTCTTGAAGGATCTTGTGGATGAGTATGTCTTAAGTTGCTAGCTTTATGTTTTTGATGATGGTTCAAATTGTTGATGGGATTTTGTGTATTGTTAGATGTGTGGAAATATCAAGTGGTTGTGTGATAGGAGAATTGGTTTTGTTTGTTTTATTTTAGTAGAATGTAAATTCGGTTTCGGTTAAGTGTATCTTGGTAATGAGATTTAAAAAGGATTAAATAATTTAAATAGAAAAAAAATATATATATAAAATAAAAATAATTAAAGTAAAAGGAATTTTGGACAGCAGCTGCTGCCTCGATAGTGGCGCCCCGATCCGAGCGTTGGGTGTGTTTCGTTGTTGTTTTATTTAACCGATGCGTTTTAAAACTCGTTAAAACGCTTAAAATAATTAAAAATAGTAATTGGATGCTAGAAATTATGAAATTTGGTACCCAAGGTAATTGATGCGTTCCGGACGCAGCGGTGAAGTCGGATTTTTAATTTGAATTTTCTAAACTGTCCGAAATGGCCATAAAAGTTTCTGGTCAGAATGTAAAAAATTTGGAACTATTGGGAGTTTGATGAAAACATTTGAAATTATCAAGTCTTAGTGATATTTTAATGGTATTGAGTGGATTAAATGTTTAAACACGGTCTAATACGTGATCGTTTTGTATGTGTGTTATTTAGGACCTCGTTTCATAAGAGGGCGAAATTCTAATTGTGCTTGAACAACGTGTGTTTGCAGCGTTCAAAGGTACACGCTTAGACCATACTGTTTATGTGGTTGTGCAAGTAGTGTTGTTTCATTTCTAATCGAGGCATTGTAAATCACATAAGGATTAGACACCTCAAATAATATGAAATAATTAATTGAAAATTGAATTTATGTGCTTGTCACACAAAGGGGTTGACGTTTGGTTATGTTACCCAAAGGGGTTAACGATTGGTTTGGATTATTATAATTATTTTTCCCATGGCAGTTGTGGATCATTACGGTCACCATGGGGGTATGCATACTTTAGCCTTTGGCGACCCGAACAGGACGGGCAACGTCTTAGGTAGGTGGTTGCCTTAGGATTAGCTCTCCCAAGTGTATTCCACCAAAACAAATTTGAAATTATACTTGTACGACCCGAACAGGACGGGCAACGTTACAAGATTGGAAATATTGAATAAAGAATATGTATTAGAGCCTTTGCATGCTAGGGTAAATACAATGCTTGTATTCAACCTGTTTAATATATGTATGAAGTCTCTGACGTGTATTGGTTGTTCTTTGGAACCTGCTACGTGTTATCATACGACGTGCAGCAGGTTGACTGCAGAAGGGGGCTGGAGTGAGGATTCAGCTTAGAACCCGTAACCATCAAATCTAGACATACTTTGTAATGAGTCGAAATAACTCAGTTTATGTAACCAAAGTTTTTGACGTTTTCTTTTTATCTCGTACAACTTTTAGCTAGTCTAAAGGCCTGTGGGCTCTTGAGTTGTATGTAAAGACTTCCGCTGACTTGTTTTATTTTGCTTGGCGTTGTTTCCTGTGTTGACCATATTCCTTTTACCGTTGGAACGTTGACGATCCGAGTTAAAGTGAATTTTCTTTTGTGTCCGTTTGTGAACCGGAATCATGTTTTCATGTTTTTATGTGCCTTCTTGCTTGGGCCGATTATTAGGGGAGCACACCACAAACCGCAACATTTGAGATTAGTATTTTCTGCGGGCACACATCCAACCACAGCATTTAAGTGTTCAACTGAGTATTTGCTGCAGTCAAGGCATAGAACCGCAGCAATTAATGTTTTTTTTTTCTTGTTCTTTTTCCTATTTTTTGCTGCGTATATGCAAAAACCGCTGCAAATGATAAGCAGAAAATACGTTATTTTCCACTAGTGAGCATGAGCATAGCTGAGGGCCCCGATTTATAGAGGGTCTCATATTTTTTTTAAAATTTAAATGAGCGTTGTTTGTATATTGTGTAGCAAAATTAAATGGATAGGGAGGTATTATAATTCAATGTGAATTCATATTCAATCTATTTTTCAAAAGATAAATAGATAAATTGGTGAGCAATATAATTTCTCTTGATGATTTTTAATTTACTACTTTTACTATTATTTCAATTAAGACAAGTGATTATAGTGGTTAAACTTTAAACTTAAAATAAAAGGCTATTTTAAATTTATGATTAATAGTTGTTGGTTCCAGTTAATAAAGTGATTGTACTAATTTAAGTATTAATAAACAAATTTACAAATAAAGAAATGTAATAGAACATAACTTTAGATGAGGCCCATAATTTAGATTTTGCTCAGGGCCTTTAAAATGTCGAATACGGCTCTACTTCTTGCTTTTAGTTTTCTTCTTTGCCTATGCTCTTTTGATATACTATGTCTTGATCTATGCTTTTACTGGGAGTGAGTTTGATAAACTCCTTCAGAGTTTAACTCGGTATATACTGAAAAAGGTCTAGCTAATGACCTTAAAGAAGCGCTTGTTGGGAGGCAACCCAACTAAAAATTCGCTTTTTCTAGTTTTTGTGTGTCTTGAGTCTTAAGTCTTGTGCCTTTTTGAGAAGTTGGAAGGGTTCGTTGGCATAATTTGTTATGACTCGGGTTAAATTTTCTTAGCTATGACATGCCATCACTTCCTAGCACCTTCTCCCGCGTTTTCAAGCATTTGAGACAATGCTTTGGCTTGCTTATGGGGAGGGGGCACTTCCTTTTTGTAAATATGTGTTCTGTGTGTCTTTGGATTGTTACATTGAGCTTCATGCGCATAGTCGTGGCTAATTTGTTGATGATGACTTAGTAACATGCTTGAGTTGATTAGCTTTGTTGTGGTTTGTCTTTTTGCTACCCCGACCATATGTGCTAGTTTGCTCTGTTTTGTGAGCATCTTGGGCATTACTCTAGGGCATAGGGCTCCACTCTCTTGACTTGCGAAAAGTAAGCCCTTTGATGGCTTTTTGTGTGGCCACCTAGAACTTAAGGGGCGTTGCCTTTGAGTTGGAATAAGTACCCTAACCTAAGTGAGGATTAAGTCTTGTTATGCGATCATGTTTGGTTTTTCAAGTGTGAATAATTAGCGCACTAGGTATGATCTAGGAGCCTAGACCAAAGATGGATTTTGTTTTGATTGCCTGGACCTAGCCTACGTCCTTTATATCTTACTCCATCCCTTTTCATCTTACCAAGAAACTCATCCTTTTTCATGACCTATTGATCCTTCTCTTTCTTGCATAGCCATCTACATTATATATCTTTACACCTTTTGTAACCGCCTCGAATTATGAAGGCAAACACTAACTGAAATTTAGTATTAATCAAGCGAAAGCTAACTTTTGCCAATACAATTAATCGGTTACTTAAAGGTCAAACCAATATCCAAGTAAAATACTTGAACCAAACCAAAGCAATATAACGGAAGTCTTAACTTTCCAAAATATAGAAAAATTACAACCAAATCGAAATAAGTCCAAAGTTTAAATTACATCCTTAAAATAGTCTAAACCTAAACAACCAAACTAATAGTCTCTTAAATACAATAAAGAGATCTAAAAAAAGGGGAGTCATATTCCAACTCGGGTTCAACTTTCGCTCGCATATCCATTCTCCGTCGAGGTACCATAGGGGTTTGCTCTAAAAACAAAACCATTGGAAAAACATATAAAGCATAGTATCAGCAAAAGGGCTGAGTATAAACACACTAATGTCCATTAAATAAGTTATTAAAACCTTTTTGATTTGAGTAAATTCATTTTGAAATATGCTTTTTCATTTGATAAATCATATTATCATTCAAACCCAGTACAATGGCTCTATAGTCACTTCAAATTCTCATTTTTCATCATAAATCATAAGATCTCAATGGATCCAAATCAATTTCAAACTCATATCATAAGTTTGCATGGGTACTCTGTGAGTCATCCTGTGACTCATTTGGTAGTCGGTCTACCGTCCGCGACATGTCTGGCAAGTGTAATACAATGGTATTGTGAACAATACGCGCTCAGCATTGGTGACCCGTTTAATCATGCACACAACATTTGTTGTGGCATATGTACCCGCCATTTAGGCTAAAATATTTTAGTATATAATATATATCTTGTAATTTCAATAGCATTTGAAAGTCAAAAATATCAACTTTTTCCATATGATAAACATCTTTTATTTGCAACATATCAAAACATACTTTATTTGCGACTTAGCAAAATCAAATCATAATATTTCCCACATGGGTAAAGCATGCTTAGGATAGTCATATCATCAAACATAACCTTTGCATTATATTGAGGCATCACTAGCATGTATGGAAATGCATCGTAAAAAAAGTGATTAAAGTTCAATACGATTTTTCAAGGAAACCAATAAATGTTTCATTTCAATCCTTCTTAAAGTAAATATAACTTAAAAAGAGTTTTGAAATTCATTCAATATAACTAGAATATAGTTCATAAGTCTATAAAATCATTATCATAGAATATTTCATAAAACACTATTTTCTTAAATACGAGATAGTTTTTCCAGTAATAAAATCGATAATTGGTTTACAAAATACATATTAATTATCTGGCAAGGCCCAAATTAATCAATTCATTATAATACCTTATTTAAAATAAATTTAGGGTTTTCCCATCAGATTATAATTGGTTATGCGAATTTATAACGATCTCACGATTATTTTCGATAATTTAGGTATTTAGCGTTATTTAAATGGTGTCTTGAATCCGTAAAATTTATAAACCATCTAATTTAAAATTATTTTATACTATGAGGCAGTAGGTGGTTAATATAATTATAAATTTTTGATATAGGTCTATTTTTACCCAAATTTAATTAACAATATTACACCTTTTAATAAATAAACATAAACTATTAATTTGATAAATTAGTAAATAAATATAATTTATTATATAAAACTATACTATAGTTCCAGAAGTCATATAGCATGTTTATTAGGCCATTTGAACTTATAAAAGTCATGTATGACGTTTTATTATTTTATATAGACATTTTATCGATAAATAGAATAAAATAGGTTTAAAATATTTGAGTCCGATTAAAATATTATAATAATTCTATGATATTCCAGAATCTATTTTAAAGGTTATAAAATTTTAAATAACCATTAAAAATCATGTGGGGTACTTTTAATAATTAATATCGTTATTTTACCGATAAACCGAATAAAATTTATTCAAGTTCATATATGGTCACGAAAATCCATATAAATTTTTGAACATGTATCTACTATTTAGATAAGTGTCTCATAAAATTTTCATATCTAAATAACGTCATTTAGTATTTAGTTTATATTTTACCGTTTTCTAACTTACCGATTTTTAATAACCGAGTAAAAATTATTTAGGTTCTTAAACGTCAACATAATCTTCTTAGACTTTTACCAATTTTATTTATTTTCCAGATGAGTATGTGATAAAAATTTCAAATCTATATGTCTTTATTTGGTAAATTTTTTTTTGTATTTTACTATTTCATAATTTACCGATAAACAATCTAATGATTACTCAAAAATCATGAAAAATTCCAAACTAAATATATTCTGCAAAATCTTGTTGGAGACATTATAATATGGTTTTATTAATTAGTTTTCATGATCAAGAGTTTATCTAATACAATGTTTTATAATAAGAGTATTTAACACCTTAAAATCCATTAAATATCAATTTAACGAATGAATTTCAAAAAAAATATCCAAGAGATTTTCTTAACATATAAGTACTGAAAATTACTTTTAAAATGAATTTCAAATATTTTCAAAGTTCATATAATCATTTCCATCACAATAACAAAGTGTCTTCCCTTGATGTGATCCTTTGTTTTACTTGGCACACACAACAAAATGTTGAAAATGTTATCAAAAACATTCTTCTCTATGTGCATAACATCCAAATTATGTCGAATCATATTAGTTTTTCAATATTGCAAATCCCAGAATATGCTCCCCTTCTTCCATCCACCAGAGTAATTACCAACTTCCTTATTATGTTTTGGTGCATCTTCTTCATTGACTCTCAAAAATCCAAACTGGTCTAATTCATCATGCAATTCATGTCCAGTCCGAATAATAGGTGGATCTCTTTTCTCAACAAGGCCTGATCTGAAATTTGTTCTATTTGTTCTAAAGGGATGACTTCTATTTGTTCTATAGGGATGACTTCTATCTAAAAACCTTCTATGACAGTCAAACCAACACATGTTCTTGCTATACGTAAGGTAGAAGGCTTGTAAATCATTGTAGACTGAGACAGAGATGGGAACAACAACAGGAGGGGGGGGGGGGGGGGTGAATTGTTGTTGTTACACGTTTAAGCGTTTTTGCCTTGTTTTTGAGGAATAAAATAAAATAAATAAAGCTTAAACTTAGAGCGAAATAATGAAAGAGACAACACGATTTTTACGTGGAAACCTTCTAGGCCTAATTAGAAGGAAAAACTAGGACCCCACGGGATTTCTAAATTCTCCACTATGTTTAAGGAAATTCGTTACAATTACATTAAACACCTTGCTTCACTCGAAGCGCATCAACTAGGCCAAACTCTTTTTACTATTGCTTCACTCAAAGCAACAAACTTAGCTTCACTAAAAGCTAAACTTCTCACTAGCTTCACTAAAAGCTATCTAATTTCCCCTTAGACTCACCCAAGTCTAATTACAAATATCACTCAAAAACCCTTACAAACAAGATAAAGTTCTCTAAAAATAAAATCAATAAGTTGCACAAGAAAATATTGTAAGTTGATTGGCAATTTTAAAACAAAATATTTCTTGCAAATTTCCAAAAATAATCGCATGAATGAAAGAGCTCATACGTTGGATGTACTAGGGAAGAGCCGAAAAGATTGCTTATTTATAGAATTAAATTTCCTAATAAAATGGAAGAAACCAACCATTACTCTCTTATCCCAAATAATAAGGAAAATTATTATTTTGCGTCTTATTTATACAAAATATGGCTACAACACGGCGATTACAAACCCATCGCCATATTTCAAATTCAAATTCAAAAAATACGGAAGAGCAATGGCGACGAGACGACAATTACTAAATAAACCGTCGCCACAGATTAAAATAAAAAAAACTAGTACTAGTATTGTCGACCAAAGGGCTTCCAACCTATGCGTCGCCTACTTTTAAAAAACATTCAAAAAAAAAGTAGCGACGACATGGCGATTATGGTGCTCGTCGGCAACTATAAAAAAAAATATTGTTTCTGGCGACTAAATGGCGACCAACGACCCCGTCGCCAACCTAATTTTGCACCTAGCGACTAATCTGTCCCTCACCTTCCCGTCGCCACTGGCGACCAACCCTTCCCCTCGCTTTTTTTCATCGCTATTTCAATACTTATTTGTAGTGAAGTAGTGTTAAACATATCTTTAAACATACAACAATTCATAAACTTAACATTTATGATGCCCACAATAATAATTTATGTAATAATTTATTCCATATTCAAAATTATCATTTTGACATTATTTTTCAAGAATTATGAACTTCTCTTTCAGAATTTCATTTTTAAAAACAAGTTTATACACAAACTTTCCCAACTTGTTCTTAAATCCTTTGAACCCATATGACATATCTCAACTCCAAGCCTATATAGTTATTCTGTAAGCTCCCACGTGAGCTCCGACGCGTTCTTAGAAGTGGTTCTAACTTCAGGTCCTTGCCCTTCAAGTCTCATCTCCAACTCTTCAACTAAACATATTGCATTCATCCAAAAATCAATAAAAATTTTGGATTTCTAACATGCACTTAACTTTTCTTTGTTGGAGTTGTTAAATAATTCTTGTGATGATTTTAACGTATTTGGAGTATACTTATTATGTTGAGCAACATACTTAATCAAGTCCCATAATTTTACTTAAATCCTTAAAGTAAGAAAATTTATATGTTTGTTGAAATACATCTTCTTATTTTCTATTATAACCGATTTTAATAGATTTATAAGTGATGGTTTTCTTAGTCTTAGAGATAAAATACCCATTTTATAATGATCTTAGTTTATAGAAGGATTCATGTTAAAAAATATGTTTTACATGAACAAGTTTTAACAAAAAGTAGTGGAAGAAAGAAATGAACATAATTTACTTTATACTTAATGAATTTCTTCAAGTTTGGTGTTTATGGAAAGCTCTTGAAATGAAGATTATTTTTATGGGAGATTTGAGTTTATAAACATAAATTTTCAGAAGTTTTAAATGGGTTTTTGAAGAAGATTTGATGAGAAAAGAAGGTGTTTTCGTAGTTAAAAGTTTGAAGGATTCTAGTGTTTGTTCATGGATGAACTTGGGAGCAATGTGTTGCGGTTTATGGCTGAATAATTATTCAGAAAATAGAGTGTTTTGGCTTCAAATATTTGCCTCTTGCATGCTTGTAATGATGCACAAGCTTTGGGTAGAACAAAAGGGGTTTTTTGGTAGAGTTTTTAGCTTGTGTATGTAAGTAGGCATGGCCACGGTCCGGGTTGGTCCGGTTCCGTTCCGGTTCCACCCGGTTCCGGTTCCATTTGGAACCTGTCGCGAACGGTTCCGGTTCCGGTTCCGGGCGGTTCTACACGGTTCCTTGGCGGTTCATGAGGCGGTTCCGGCGGTTCCAACTCATGGGACGGGCGGGTCGGACCATCGGTTCCATTTTTTTTTCTTTAAATATTTGTATAATAAAAAAATACTATAATATCGCGGACGTACCTTTGATGATTACTTGATTATTAGCGAAATGCATTGCATGTCAAGTTGTCATCGTTATTGAAATATTTACTAAAAAGAATGGAAAAAAATAAATTAATAAGAAACGAATCAATGATAATGTCGATAAAGATAATTAATAGAAAAAAGGGAGAAAATGGACTTGAACCTAGTACCCAAAGGAATACTAAGCTTCCTACGTATCCCGAAGGAATCAAAGCCCACGTAGTTCTTTGTCATACCTTTTATTTATAGTTGTTGAATGTTGATTTATCGTTGTCGCTTGTCGGATTGATCCTATTCGTCCTCGTCATCATCATGTGGTTGGTTAGATGCTTCTGCTGACTCTCCTCCTGACGATGATGCAGATGTATCCATCATCATCCATGGATCATCATCGTCGTCTTGATCATCATCATTCCTTATTCCTTGTGTTCGAATCTCCGCTTGATCCCAATCTTTCTTGCAAACACATATTTGAATACTATGTGGAGCAAGACGAGATCTCTTTTCGTCCAAAACTCTTCTACCTGCACTAAAAGCAGACTCCGACGCAATTGTTGACGTGGGAATTGCAAGGATATCCTTTGCAATTCTCGATAAAATGGGAAATTTTACAGATTTTTCTTTCCACCACTCCAAAATATTATAGATACTTTCGTCTATTTCAAAGTGGTGTTTAAGATAACTATCTAGTTCTAAATATGAGGTCGAGGAAGAAGAAGATGATCCTACAAAACTATCATCTTGACTCATTATGTTAGCTATTACCGAATTATAGTAAGAGGGACGTGCCGAAACGCTAGCACGCCTAGACATATCGCGTTTCGAGTTATATACACTAGCGTAAAAATCATAGAGTTCTGCTAAATATTTTTTACATGTTCCTACATAATTATGTACATCAGTAGACGGGCGATCTAACGATTGGTAATAAAATCCTATTACTTTAGTAAGGACCTCAGTTTTAAAACGTGGGTCCAAAATGGTTGCGATTCCATAAATATAAGGAAAATCGGTAAAATATGTCTTCCATTTTTCCATCATATCTGCAAGAATCGGCCTCAAATTTGGGTTAGTATCATCATGTGTATATTTAAGGAGATGATAAAAAATAGTAATACATTCACTTATTACTAAGTGAACGTTCGGTTCATAAACATAAGAAAAAATCTTAGTCGCGTGGTCATACGCTTCTAATATGTTATGTACACCTATAGCTAACTCCCAAGTGTCATCAGCTATGTAACTATCTGTACACTCACTATATAGTTGTGTTATTACTGGACGATAAACAATCGCCTTTCTTAATAAATCGTTGGTTGAGCCCCAACGTGTAGGAGTATCTAATGACCAATACACTTTTTTAAGTTGGTATTGGTCACATAATTGTTTATATCGTCTTTTTATCTTTCCGATCCTAAGCCACTTCACTATATTTATTTATCCCTAATTGGTTCTAATAAATCACTTAATTGTTTTATGCCTGCTTGGCAAGATAAGTTAACTATATGCGTACAACAACGTATGTGTAATAAGCTACCCCCAAGGATTAAACTAAAAGCAGGTTCGATAATAAAAGTTCTATACATTTAATGTTCGCGGTTGCATTATCAGTTGAACAACAAAATATTTTATCTAATAAGTTCCATTCTCTACATATCTCTACTAATCTATATTTTATGTTTTCACCGGTATGTCTTTCTGGCATTGTCTCAAAAGCAATTATTCTTTTTTGAATAATCCAATTTCGATCTATCCAGTGTGCTGTTACACACATATAAGGTTCTAAATGTGGGGGAGCAGACCAAATGTCAGTTGTTATGCTAACCCTACCATTAAACGATTTAAACATTTCAACTAATTCATAGCGCATTGATTCGTATAATTTAATTGTGCGTCTTTTAAGAGTGCTCCTAGGGATTGCTCTATATTGTGGTTGCAAAGTTTTTCTATTGAGACGCTCGTATGCCCTACTTTCACCGTGGTTAAAAGACAATTCATCACAAATTACATACCTAGAAAATTCATCAATCATGTCATTACGATTATATCTAAAAGGCATATATGTGCTGGCAATGTCCCATTGTGTCTGTCGGCTTCCACTTGTGGTCCCGCTGCCGCTTGATGCATGAGTTTCTTTTGTGATTCCATGCTTCTTTGCCAAATGTTTGTTAAAAGATCCCGTACCACCACCTAACACGTATTCACAAAACACAATAAATAACTTTTTATAAAATATGAATATATAATGTATGAATGTATTATGTATGTATAAAAAACTTAAAAAGTATTTACCTCTGGCGAAACTGTATGAAACTAAGGGCTTTACTCCTTGACTTTCACAAATTTGACAAGTGAATAAGAAAATATCTGGATTCTCGGTTGGTTCTTTTGTGAAATACGACCACACATGTGAAACAGCTCTACCACTAGGAGGTGGCATTGCCGGAAAAGTTTGTCTTATTGGTTCATCTTTATCTAAATAAATAATTTAAATTTATAAAACTATAATTAAATAAATAAATAATTTAAAGTTTAATTAATTTGAAAATTAATTTGAAAAATAAAATTATAAAACTAACCGATAGTTTGGAAATTGACTCGTTTACCACGAGCTTGTTTTTGTTGTTGTTCTCCTTGTTCTTCATGTGACCTTGTTGATGACTGTCGAGATATATGTATCCCAATTGGGGTCGTTGGTTCCTCTTCTTGTTCTTCTTCTTCTTCAATTTGTATTTCTCTTTCCACTTCTTCTGCATAATAATGTAATTCTGGGTCGTACCCTTCCGGATAATTATGTTCATAATTATAATTACTAATGGAAGGTGTTGTTGATACCGACGGAGTAGGAGTGGCCTTTCTTTTGGAGGAACTGGAACCTCCCAATGATTTTGCCACTTTAGTAACTTTTTTGTGGCTTTTTTCAAAAATGAAGACATGATTGATAATATTGAAGTAATAATAGAAATATAGAATTAAGAAATAAATAAATAATTAATTATGTAACTAACTAAATTAAGAAATAATTAAAAGACTAATTATGTAATTAAGAGAATAATTGCGTAATTAAAGAATTAAGTAGAGAGAGTAAGTAGAGAGAGTAGGAGAAGAGATGAGTTGTGAATGAAAATGATTGAAAGTGATGAGTATATATAGAGGAGAATGTAACGGACGGTAACAAACGGTCATATTTTGGCGAAACGGTTACATGGAACCGGTGGGCCGGTTCAACCGGACCGGTTCCAGAACCGGTTCCATGGAACCGTTGGACCGGTTCTCCCGGACCGGTTCCGGTTCCAAACCGCGGGTTTTTTACCCGGTTCACGACGGTTTTTTCCGGCGGTTTCATGGTTCCGGCAACTTTTTTTCCGGCAGTTTTACGGTTTCGCGGTTCGGGGCGGTTCGGAACCTGTCGCAAACGGTTCCGGTTCCAAGCGGTTCGGGACCGGTTCGGTTCCGGGTAACCCGCCCCGTGGCCATGCCTATATGTAAGTATACAAAGGGCTATAAGGGAGAGTAGGGACAGCTTTAGCATGGCTGGTTGGGGTTGCTTTTTTGGTGATTTTTGTCCATCATTTGATCTATTATAGTGTAGGAAAGGTTTATCTAAGATAGTTTAAGGTTTGAGTAAAAATTGTTGTACATGTAACAAGTTATGTAACTTGTACTTTATGTTTTAAAATCACTTGTATATGTGTGAAATATTTAATTTACTCCCATCATGGTTATATAATATGCTTGGGTAACAATTAAAATTTTCTCGAACTGTTATGAGTAGTTGCTCAACTTTAAGTTTTACCTCCAAAGTTTACGTTACTTGTTAATTACCATTCATAATCACGTTACGAATTAACAAGTTTCTAATCATTGTAGAAATTTTTCAACTTACTACCATCACTAATTAAATTATAGTTAGTAACGAAAAAATATATATAAGAAAAATTAGGCGCTAAAAACGACTAATGAAATCTCATAATAATACGACTGTTTCACCTTTCCCTATACACAGTCCATGCCATTATCTCGCCTTATCTCGAAACCCTTCTTTCTTTGCAATGCTTTTAGGTTTGATTTGTCGGATAGATTGGTTGGTTAAGTCACACTTGGTTTAGCTTTATTATTGAAACAGTTATAAAAATGTCTTTGTTAAAACTTACTATTTTAATAAGTAAAATGAGTTTGTCATTTTAGAAGTAAAATTTTACTACGAATTTTAAATATCAGTTTTATTATTTTGGGGACAAAATAAATTATACGACGAAAAATATGGGTATATTATCCACCTCATACTTTAATGAGTATGAGTATGAAGTTGAGTCACCCGTAATTTTTCCACATAACTTATGATTCATGAAAGCTAACCCCTTTTTATTTATAAACCTATACAAGCCTATAAATTCAATTCAGCTTTTTTCTTCATTATCAACTTAGAGTAAAATTTCTGAAAAATCTCATCCTCTTCCAAAGTATAAAATCAATCTGAAAAGTTTTAGTTTACTTTTCCATTCTAAGTTCATAAACCCCCATGATTTAGGTAGTATGTGTTTATATTAGAAACCCTCAATTTCAATTTAGGGTTCTTAAAAATTCAATTGAGATCTCTACAAAACTAGTATGAAGTATGGGAGTTAATTGAAGTGTTTTGATGATTGTAACTATTGTAGAAGAAGGAGAACACACCTAGTACTATCACCATCTCCATCTCTTTTGGGTTAGAAGTAAGATTTCTTTATGTGTTCTTGATTTCATACTTGTATATTAATTTCATGGCTAATAGGGCCTAAAATTGATATTTGATTGTTTTATGTTAGGCTTTTTATGGTTAATTAAAGTAGCATCCAGAGGAGACTAGTATGAAGTTCATCAAACCATTGAAGAACTTATTAGCTAAAGAGGATCTTGGTTTTGATTTTCTGAAATTTTGTGTGGAATTAATCTTGCTCAAAGGTAACTCACAAACTAATCTATTTAACCATAAATTGAATGTTCTAAAGTAGTTTTAAGTTCTTAAATGGTCGTTTCATGTTCAAAGTTGAGAGTAAAGTTCAGTTTATTTGAGCAAGTTTCTGTCCGAATATGTTGGGCTGTTTTTGCGATAGTTAGTCATTTCTAGGTTATGATTTCCGCATGAGATTTGTAGAGCTCTAAGTTACGGTCGCGTGGGCACTTGAATCGCCCCAAAATGAGTTTGTATGAGAGAGTTATGTCTAAAATACTAACAGAATGTCATGAAAATCGATAATAAGCTTTCTATTTTGCAATTTTTGGGGTAGTTATGATTGTTTCTGGGTTTTAGTGTCTTCATAGGAATTTTAGAGCTCTGATTCATGGTCACGTAGCCACTTGAATCACCTCTATACGAGTTTGTATGAGAAAGTTATGACCAAAATACTAACAGGTGTCTTGAAATGGTACTAATACGGGATTTATAAAGTGGGATTAGAAGCTATGAAATAAATTGGGTATTCTTTTAATCAAATGTTTAAGGTTATTTATTGGGTATTTGGGATCAATTTATGGTTATTATTCTTTCTTTATTGATTGGTATTGTTGAGTTACGGTTCTTTTTTATTATTATGGATGTTGGTTCAAGTATCAAATTTGAAAACATAAGTATCAATTGGGTATTTGATTAGTTGATAATATTTGAATAGGATATAAGTTGGATATTGGAATTTAAGATTGGTGTAAAATTAGTTAAACTCCATTGATAGTAACTCAAGTTCTTATATGTTGATGGTTGATGATGAATTGATTTATATTTTAAGTAATTATTGTTGATTTCAAAGAAAATCAAGTGAATTATTATTTTGTTTTATAATAAAATATTGGAAAATTCCACATGGTAGCATCTAGTTTTCATGAAACGCCAATGGTAGCACTTTTGTAAGATTTTTCCACATGGTAGCATTCAGTTTATGCACTTTCTAACTGCCGTAGCATTTTGCGTTAAGTTCTTATTAATTTCTGTATAATTCATAATTTTGTAAGATTTTTCCACATGATAGCATCCAGTTTTTGCTCTCAAATGTTTAATTTACCATTTTAACTTTTAATTCACCGATTAATTTATCAACGCTCTATAATGTTGTAACAATTAAGAAGATATGTATCATTGCTTGGAATGCACCTTTTGAACTTATGAAATGCACCTTTTGAGCTTATAAAATGCGCCTTTTGAATTATTTATTAGTATTTGTAATGCACCTTTTGAACTTTATAATGCCAATAATTTGAATGAAAATAAAATTATTACAACATTTAAGGTCATTGATAAATTAATCGGTGAATTAAAAGTTAAAATGGTAAATTACACATTTGGGAGCAAAAACTGGATACTAGCATGTGGAAAAATCTTTTAAAATGATGAATTAAACAAGAATTAACAAGAATCTAACAGAAAATGCTACGACAGTTAGATAGTGCATAAACTGGATGCTACCATGTGTAAAAATCTTACAAAAAAGTGCTACCACTGGCATTTCATGAAAACTAGATGCTACCATGTAGAATTTCCCTAAAATATTCGACATTGAAAAATGTCCTTTTTGGGAATTGACAACGGATATTTGTATCCGGATTATTGTGAAATCCTATAGCTTGATAATAGGTAATGGTTATTCGAATTGGTCTTGAGCCCCCGATCCCGTTTCGTTTTTGCAAGAACCATATTTTCGGTGATGACAATCACCCGTGTTCTCGGGATTTAGATCAAGCCTACTTACTGACGGTCCATATATTCCCACGTTTTTAAGTGTTATTATATTATTGATTTAATATGAGTTTTGATTAAATACGTTTGGTATATAAAGTTTTGTTTGTTTTGTAATGAAATCATATGTTTCATTTGCCGTATTGTTCGCCATTGACTTATAAAGTAATATTTTTATTTTGATTTTTTCTATTAACATGCAAAGTTATAGCCGTGTTTTGATTCATTATGAACTACAGGTACTTAGCTGTATTTATAACGATACCAAACAGTCTTTTAAAAGAGTTCGAATTTGGATAAAATAATGTTCATAAGTAGTTACCAATTGAGTAAGAAATTTAATTAAAGATGTTTGTTAATGACTTATATATAAATATAATAGTCTCTCGGATTACTCAAAAATGTAGTTGTTGACAGTCTTTGATGGGCCCTATCCCTTACGGGGATAGATCCATTTTCAGGTTAGCTCTACGGTGGAGAGGATGCCTACATGTATTATGTGTTACGGGCGAGGCGAGGACTTCTTTTGAAATACATTTTGTAAATTAGTTATTCGTAAATTAAATTGTAATAATTTCATAATATTTTGTAAATACTATTTACTTATGTATGTAAAATTTTTTAAATAACTCTAATGTTAGTTGTTGTGATCATCAAATCACAAGTCAGATTTAGTCCAGACCACTATAAGTCTTCCACTGTGTTGTGGACAATATTATTATACTGTGTACGTTGGTTTAGGCTGTTTCAATTATACTCCATTTCTTTTACTTTTTAAGGTCGCCAACCCATTTGTGTAGTCGTGACATAGTAGTGTAACATCTTGTTTCATTACTTTTTGTAACAAATACTCTTAGTGGTTGGCATGGGAGCTTTGGTAAGTTTGGTTTGTTGGTTCGTTGTATGGTGTCCTTTAAACGACTGTAAAAGTGGACTCAGATTTTCTTTTTAAGTTAGTGGATCCTAGAACCTTAGAGTTTTGCCCATGTATGAGTCTTGTTTGTTTGCTAGCCTCTGGTTGGGCGTAGTTGTTTCTTGGTTCTCCATTTTGCATAGCCAATTTTTATTCAATGCATTTCTATGATCATCATATGAATGACCTTGAACTTTACATGCCTTCTTCGCCTTATCATTTCTTTGCACTAATTGATCTTTACCTTGCTTGAGGTCAAGCAACGACATTCTTGGAGGGAGTTGATAACCCTTTAGTTTGCACTTATTTTATGTGTATTCAGTGTGCTTTTCCATGTGGTTGTTGTGCCTTCTTATAATTTTTATGGGATTTAATCGTTCTCGTGTAGGGTATCTTGTTTTTGGTTGTTTTTTTTTTGCATGATTGGCTACCTTTACCCCAGTAAAGCAAGTTAGGGACGATGCTCCCCTAATTCCCCGAAGGTTTTGAAGATGAATATCGAGGATAGGAGATAGTCCTAAGCACTCATGTAAAGGCAAGAAGGCAAGAGGACCTTGATTTCAGCAATTTAGGATTCTTTGACGAGATCAATCGGTCGATCACAGTGGATGGATCGATCGAGCCCCTGCAGCAACATTTTCAAAGGCCTCATTCAAAATCATCTGGAGATCAATCGGTCTATCACTTTAGATTGATCAGTCGATCTTGTGCCGTGAATTATCCAGAATCATTCCCTTGAAGAGCAAAGTGATCGATCAGTCGATCTCTTTTGATCGATTGGTCGATCTTGTGTCCCAAATTTTCCAGAAGCATTATGTAGAACCAGCTGAGATTGATCGACCGATCTCTTTAGATCAATTTATTGATCCTATTCAATTCAACTCTAGAAAGTTCATGGTGATAATAGCTAAGATCGATTGGTCGATTGCTTCAGATTGATCAATCGATCCCTTTTCGAGAGACCTCAATGCCTTCTGTGATGACCAATAGCTGAGATCGATCGATCAATCTCTTTAAATTGATTTGTCGATCACTTCTCGAGTTGAACCTTTAACTTCTTGAATCAGCTACATATTTCCCTAGGGACTAATTATAATGAGGGCGACCTTCTAATAGTATAATGTCTTTTTTTGGTAGAGGTCTTAGGTCATCAAGGGTGTTTTCCTCTATATAAGCGTTGATGTAATTGGAAAAAGAGTAAGCCCTAGTACAGTTTTAGCTTCACATATTCTACATTATTTTTGTTTCCAACTTTTTATTTTAATTTATTCTTCATTAGTTTAAAGAACCTTAGCTTCAATCTTCACAAATTTCAATTAATTTGCAATCAAAGTTATTTTATGATTTTAATCCCTTCAAGTATCTTCTCTATTGTCTCACTATTTTTGGGTTTATGTTTATTTCAACCTCCATTGTTGAAAGTTAAAGCTATTGCAATTTCTAAGTTTTTTTTATCTTTAACCACCAATGACTCCCAATCTTTATAGGTATAATTTTTCTTCCTTTAATTACATTATTCCTTTGTTAATTTGCAATATCATAATGGTTTGTGATTTCCACCATTGTTAAGTTATCCTCTATTTTTGCTTAATTTCAGTAGCTTGATCATCATGTTAGCAATTGTTGTTATTCCTAGATTTATTGATAGTATGCGTAGTAAGTAGTCTTTTAAGGTTGGGTATTGACCCAATCTTTGCATATGGATTGATTTGGTAGTTAATGGTTGATGTTGGTTTGATAGTGAACCCGAGAAGTGGGTTACTCCATTTATTGTGTCAAGGTCACTTATATTGCCCTCTAAACACCAATGAGATTTGGGTTTTTGGGAGATCCGACCTCCACTCAATGATTAGAGTTTAGGGAAAGGAATCAATGAGAGTTGAACCTTGCACTCACCTCTAGGGATGCAGGCGGGGCGGGTCTAATAGGAGATTCGCCCCATCCCCGCCCCATCGGGGAGGGGATGGGTCCCAGTTTGATGGGTCATAGAGCGCGTACGGGTATTAAATTCATACCCACCGCGGGGATGGGGATGAGGATGGGTTTTAGGTGATACCCGCCCCATCCCCGCCCCGCCCCGCCTCAAAATATTTTTAAGTCTTTTGCTAGTTTCCGTCTTCTTTCCCGTTTTGTAAATGCGATATCTTCTTCGTCCGGACTCGCATTTGTCTTCATAAAAATGGTTAAAAGAGTTCAAAGTTGTTAATGATGAGTCGATTGGTATTTTAACTAGTTATTGATATTTATATAATAATGTTATTAGTTTTATAAAATGATTGAATATAAATATGTGGCACAGATGGGTATTATGCGGGGATTTGACGGGTGGTGGGGCGGGGAAAATGGGTATTACACGGGGATGGATACCCAGATGGGTGGTGGGGCGGGGATGGTTTTAGATACAAACCCATCGGGGCGGGGACGGGGAAAAATATTATACTCGCCGCGGGGATGGGGATGGGGATGGGGATTGCATTAACAGATGGGGATGGAGATGGTAATTCCAATACCCGCCCCGCCCTGCGCCGCCCCGTTTGCATCCCTACTCACCTCACAAATTGGGAGTTTCACCTTTCACGTACGAGAGTAGGGAAGAATTGACTGGTTAGTTAAATAAACTTATGTGTTTAAAATGATTCCATATAAAAGCATGATCTGTTTAGTGATATTTATTTATGGTTACTCGATAATATAAAAGCATGATCAATATGATTTTATTTTAGTCATTTAAACTTTATATGGTAATATTAAAGTCATATCCAGTTTAGTGATATTTTCGTCAAAACAATAATACTTTTGGGACACTCGAAAAAAAGTCATATATATGGAAATTTTTGATTAATATGATAATATATATATGAATTTTTTTAGTTAAATAAACTTATGTGTTTAAAATGATTCCATATCATCTTGGTGTTTTGATAAATTTTTAATCGGTTTATTGGTAAAATAGTCAAACAAATTTGTTAAAATGCTTAGCATTGCTTTTCTTGAAAACTCATTCCATATAGATTTTGGACCCTTAATAACTTGTCGGATTATGTTATTTTTATAGTGATGATAGATCTGTTTTACTATTTTACTGGTTATTTGATAAAATATGTTATTAAGTACTTAGAAATATTACCGTTGACTGTTATGATTATTTATGACACAATAATGACTTAGTTTAGCCTCAGGATTTTTAGTATAGCTACGAAATTTGTTATTTAATTAATATTAATTTATTAGATACTAGTAATTTGTTTCTATTAAAAGGGTAGAATTGTCAAATTTTTGTCTAGTGGAAGTTTGACTTATAAGAAGGTAAACTATTTCGGTTTAGAGTCTTGTTTGATATTGCATGATATTGATTGTATGACTCTGATAGTAAGGTAACGTCGAACCATGGACCGGCATGTAAAATCCCGGCGTCCGTGTTAGCCGGCACGTAAAATGCGGTGTCAGACAGGGGGTCCGAGAAAAACCCATCCTGTGAAGTCTCGAGCATAACAGTATTGAGAGGAGTGACGACTCCCACCACAGTTAGGGTTTAGGACTACGGTCCTCACCTAACCAGACCCTTACATATATCAGTTGTCATTATTGTTGTGATCTTGTGATGTGCTATGATGGTAAAGCTATGAGGCTTAATTGAACTTGATTAAATAAGCATTAAGGTTACCAAGTATTTAGTAGCAGTAATGAACTTCTGCAAGCATTGAGAATGTAACTTAATGGCTTAGTAAAGGTCAATAATGAGTAATAACCTTCTATATTGTGCTTGATGATTATTCTGTAAGCATGATTTAACTATCGCATCATAAGCTTGTTGAGAAAATTGTACTCGGCTTTATCGCTGACCGATTTAATCGGCTGTCATCCATATTATGGATGACAGTATTTTGCAGGAAAATTTAGCTCAGGTTTCGATCCAGGCCGCAACTTTAATTATTCTATCGAGGACTTAGCTTCAATGATTTTACTTGATGACTACATTGTACTTATGTTTTTTTTTATCGTATTTAAGTAAACCTTATTTTATATTTTCTCAGTTGTAAGATATATATATATATATATATATATATATATATATATATATATATATATATATATATATATATATATATATATATATATATATATATATATATATATATATATATATATATATATATATATATATATATATATATATATATATATATATATATATATATATATATATATATATATATATATATATATATATATATATATATATATATATATATATATATATATATATATATATATATTTACTTATGTTTTGAACAATTTTAGTTTAAATGGTTTTTAGCAGTTCGGCATTTTACACTTCCGCATTATTTATCTTAAGTATAATTATTAATGTTAAATATGTATCGAGAGTGCCGCTCCTGCTACACGTGGTATCAGAGCTAAAGTTACTCGAATCTTGGAATTTTAGTTCCATGTGAAAGGCTCGATAGCTGACTAAAAATAAAAAAAAATAAAAAAAGAAAAAAAAGAATTTCAAATGATTTTCAAAACAAATCTTCCTAAAAATTCTATTTGTTTTCTATGTGCTTATGTGACTATGTGTAAAATTACGTGCCAGATTAATTAAGTTAATGTGAAAGTTAGTCACATGTTTAAAAATTTTTTAGGTAAGAAATGGCGTAACTTCATCTGATTACGAAGCTAGAGTTCGAGAGCTAGAAGCACTACTAGCTCGGATGGAAAGGACAAATGAGCGATTGATCACCCTCATGGAGAATCAGACTCAAGAGGCCAATGACGACGGGAAATACTTTAAGAATATGGCATATCATCGTCCGCCGCAATACGACGGAGAAGCTAATCCGGTTCGCTTCGAGAATTGGCTCGCAGAGATGGAGAAACTTTTAGAGGTCATTAATTGTCCAGCGCACCTAAAAGTAAAGCTGGCTTCCTTCTACCTATCTAGTCCAGCAGAGTTATGGTGGCGTTCTATCAAGGCCACTATGACTGATACCTTTTGGGATGATTTGCTTATAACTCTTCGTCAACAATTCTATCCGCCATCACTCCAACGGAAAAAGGAGAATGAGTTCTTACATCTTCGTCAGGGTCTTATGACCGTGATTGAGTACAATTGTAAGTTCAATGAGCTGTCTCGATTTGCTTCTGACATTGTAAGCAAAGAAAGTGTTCGTGCATCCCGCTTCTTCGAGGGTCTTAATCTTAAGATCCAAAAGGGGATTGGGAAGTATTCTGACTTCCGAGATCTCTATGATCGAGCGCTTGAGTATGAGAGGATCCTTGACAAGGAGGACAACACCAACAAAAGAAAATTTGGTGGAGGCAACAACAACAGGAACAAGAGGCCAACCAATAGGGATCGAAAGCCGTTCCAACCAACAACTTCAACCAGAGTCACAGTTTGGAAGTGTCGCTTATGTGGTAAGGATCACCGAGGTCGTTCATGCACTGGGAAGATCATCTGCTTCAAATGCAAAAAGGAGGGTCATGTTTCTACTAACTGCCGAGAAGGGATCCAGTTGGGAGCTAGTAGTACTGGTAATTATGGAGCTCCTAGTTCTTCAGGAAATGTTCAGAGTATTGCAGCTAGGAGGACTGCCGGTTTGCACGCTATTAGCAACCATGTAGACAATCTTCATCAGGCGTTTGAGGGTAAGGTCATTTCTGGTCACTTTGTCGTAGGAGACTCTTTGGCTCATATTCTTTTTGATTCAGGAGCTGACCGATCTTTTATCTCTTCTTCTTTCCTTCATAAATCCTCTATCTCTCTTGAACCTCAAAAATTTAATCTCCAAATTCTATTACCTGACGGTTCACCATTCCTATGTGACCGTATCTTTCCTAATTTACCTCTTGAGATTTCGGACAACCATCTACCTGCCGATTTAATAGTGTTTGAGTTGGGTACATATGATATTATTTTGGGGATGGTCTGGTTGGGACGTCATCATGCGGAGATTTTGTGTAAAGAGAAGATCGTTCGGCTTAAGGCTCCAGGTGGAGAATGTTTGATTAGGAAGAATTCTGTGTTTCCCATTCAAACCATTTCTGCAGTTCAAGCCATTGAGATGATTAAACATGGAGATACGGGATATTTGTGTTTTATTGCTAGTAGTGAGGAGAAAATCAAGTTAAGTCTTGAGGAAACTCCAATTGTTTGTGATTACCCTGATGTTTTCCCTGAGGATCTACCTGGTTTACCTCCAAGGAGAGAGGTTGACTTTCATATAGATCTAATTCCTGATGCTACCCCTATCTCTAGGACTCCGTACCGTTTTGCTCCAGCTGAGTTAGCCGAATCGTAAAAGCAATTGGATGGGTTATTGGAGAAAGGTTTTATCCGACCTAGTGTGTCACCCTGGGGAGCCCTTGTTCTGTTTGTGAAGAAGAAGGATGGAACGATGAGATTGTGTATTGATTATAGGGAGATTAATAAGATCACCATTAAGAACCGTTACCCTTTGCCCAGGATAGATGATTTGTTTGATCAGCTAAGAGGCGCTCAGGTGTTCTCGAAGATTGATTTAAGGTTTGGATATCATCAATTGAGGATAGCCAAGGAGGATGTTTCTAAAACAGCATTTCGGACCCGATATGGACATTATGAGTTTTTGGTGATGCCATTTGAGTTAACAAATGCACCTGCAGCATTTATGGATTTGATGCAGAGGTATCTTCGTCCTTATTTGGATAAATTCGTGGTTGTTTTTATCGATGATATTTTGGTATATTCAAGGAGTAGGGAAGAACATGAAGAACACTTGAGAATGATTCTAGAGCTTTTGAGAAAAGAGAAATTATATGGGAAGTTTAGTAAGTGTGAGTTTTGGCTTGAAGAAATTTCTTTTCTAGGTCATATGGTGTCTAAGGGTGGAATTTCTGTAGATCCTGAGAAGATTAAAGCAATAACGGACTGGCCGATTCCTAGAAATGTGACTGAAGTTCGGAGCTTTTTAGGATTAGCTGGGTACTATAGGAAATATGTTGAAAACTTTTCTAAGGTTGCTCGTCCCATGTTTAAGCTGTTGAAGAAAGGGACACGATTTCAGTGGAATGAGAGGCACACAATTGCTTTCGAGGAATTAAAGAAAAGACTTACTACCGCCCCTGTTTTAGCAATGCCTGATTGTAGCAAGCCATTCGAGGTCTATTGTGATGCTTCATTCGAAGTTTTAGGTTGTGTACTTATGCAAGAAGGAAAGGTCATAGCTTATGCATCGAGGCAGTTAAGGCCACATGAGGTGAATTACCCCGTGCATGACATTGAACTTGCTGCAGTGATCTTTGCTTTGAAGTTGTGGAGACATTATTTGTATGGGTTACCGTGTAAGATCTACACTGATCATCAAAATTTGAGGTATGTCTTCAACGAAAAAGAATTGAACATGCGCCAAAGGCGGTGGCTTGAGGTTATTAAGGATTATGATCTTGAAATTGTGTACCACCCTGGAAAAGCGAATAAGGTAGCTGATGCCTTGAGTAGGAGACCGAGAGTGTCTGTGAATGCCATTATGTCTGTACCATGGGAGTTGTATCGTGAGATGCAGAGTTTGGGATTAGAGATTTGTAGTCGACACGAGGTTGTTCAGTATTTGGGAGCAATGACTATACAACCCACTTTGTTTGATCGTATAATTGAGGCACAACTTGAGGATCCAGAGATTGTTGAGTTGATCCATAGAGTTGAGAAAAATGAGACTGATGCTTTTGAGTTAGGAGAAAGAGGAGAGTTGAGGATGAACGGTAGATTGTGTGTTCCAAATCAATTTGAATTGAAGAATGAGATTCTGAAGGAAGGTCATCAAAGTTTATTTCATTTGCATCCAGGTCGAGATAAGATGATTGAGGAGATAAGAGAGATATTTTGGTGGAAAGGTCTAAGGAAAGATGTCTCTGATTTTGTGTCTAAGTGCCTAGTCTGCCAGAGGGTAAAGTTTGAGAGACAAAAGAGTTCAGGGTTGCTTCAACCGTTGCCTGTCCCAGATTGGAAGTGGGACTCGATTTCTATGGACTTTGTGGTAGGGCTGCCAAGGACCCAGCGAGGGAATGATGTTATTTGGGTCATTGTTGATAGATTGACCAAGGTCGCTAGATTTGTGCCAATGAAGAATACTTGGGGGGCCAAGCAATTAGCAGATGCCTATGTCCGAGAGATTGTCAGACTTCATGGTGTTCCGAGGACTATTGTTTTGGATAGGGATCCGAAGTTTTTATCGAGGTTTTGGGAAAAGTTGCAGGAAGCTTTTGGGAGTAAGTTGTGCTTGAGAACTGCTTTTCATCCTGCGACTGATGGTCAGACTGAGAGAACTATTCAGACTTTAGAGGATCTTTTGAGATGTTGTGTGTTGGACTTTGAGGGTTCTTGGGAAGATAAATTGCCGATGGTGGAGTTCGCCTACAACAACAGTTTCCAATCTAGTATTAGGATGGCACCGTATGAAGCTCTTTATGGAAGGAAGTGTCGAGTACCTTTGTGTTGGGATTTGATGGATAGGACCATTCCCGAAGGTCCAGATGTGATTCAGGAATCCATTGATGCGCTGAAGATTGTTCAACAGAACATGAGAGCACCACAGAGCCGACAAAAGAGTTATGCTGATAATCGTCGAAAGATGTTGCAATTTGAGGTTGGCGACAAGGTTTTCCTAAAGGTTTCACCTACAAGAGGTGTCCAGCGTTTTGGAGTTCGAGGAAAGTTGAGTCCAAAATTTATTGGACCTTTTGAGATCCTAAGGAGAGTCGGGGAAGTTTCTTATGAGTTGGCTTTACCTCCAAGTTTAGCAAAAGTTCATAATGTGTTCCATGTTTCACAGTTGAGGAAGTATGTTCATGATCCGTCTCATGTTCTAGCTCACGAGCCGCTTTTGATTGAAGAGTCTTTGGTGTATGAGGAACGACCAATCAGGATCTTAGATACCCGAGTAAAAGAGTTGAGAAATTCGAAAATTCCATTGGTCAAGGTTTTGTGGTCAAACCACGGGGTTGAAGAGGCGACATGGGAAAAAGAGATCGACATGAGAGAGCGTTATCCTAACCTTTTTGGTAAGTCCTAGTTTCGGGACGAAACTATCTAAAGGGGGAAAGAGTTGTAACAGGATCAAATTCTTAATCTTAATCTTCCGATTAATTATTCCGAAATTTGTTTTCGAATTCCTAACCCTTTGGTTATCTAATTCAAATCACCTTTAATTCCTAAACCTTATTCCGATTTTTGTAATTTCTTCCAAATATTAAACTTAAAAATATATTTATATTCTTAAATTTCTTTATAAGCACTAAAATATTATTTTATTATTTTATACTACGAAAAGTAAAATTTTAATATTATATTTACGGTTTTATTAAAACGTTACGTTTCAATTTCGTTTCCTTAAACTAACTTTACTACTTATCATTTTAACTTTACAACTTTGATTTAATTATTTTATACCTAAAAATTAACTATATTTTTCTTATTAACTTTAAGTATAGTTTTAACTAAAATTTTCTAAGTAAACTATCATATTTTCATAATCAAACCTTAATCATACTTTCCCATTAATCTAAAACATTTCACTAGCATAAACTAGAACAAAAATTTGATGAATCAAAATCCTTTCTACATCAATCCATAATTTTCTACATCAATCCATAATGTTCATCACTTACACAAGCTATCACCATTTCCTTACACAAGTTAACCTTCTTCTACACTCCAAACTCTTACACATCCACTTACACACTCCAACTCTTACACATTCACTTACACACTCTAAATCACTTACACAAGTTAACCTTCTTTTTCATACAATCTTATGAACTAAAAAGTTGCCCAAAACCCATTATAAATACCCCTCCTTAGCCATGAGATCACTTGCACCCCCATCATCAAATCTTTCTACCATTCTTTCTTATATCTTCACTTCATTAACATCTTACTAACTTTATACCCTTTTTATGTGTTGAAGAATCAAATGAAGATGGAGCTTGATCTTGTCACTTCTTAAGCCAATAATCATCAACTTTTAAAAAGTCAAGTATTATCTTTTGGAGCTTGGATATCATTTTCTTTTGGGTAATTGAAGATCTACTTCTTTGAAGCTTGGAACCTTGAAGACTTTCTTTTGGAGGTTATTTCCTTAAGTTCTTATTATCCTATTATTATTCTCTTACTTGGTTTAGCACCTCCTTCGGAGGAAAATGGTAGACATTTTCTTAACTCTCGTTATGTGATATTTATTTATGGTTACTCGATAATATAAAAGCATGATCAACATGATTTTATTTTAGTCATTTAAACTTTATATGGTAATATTAAAGTCATATCCAGTTTAGTGATATTTTCGTCAAAACAATAATACTTTTGGGACACTCGAAAAAAAGTCATATATATGGAAATTTTTGATTAATATGATAATATATATATGAATTTTTTTAGTTAAATAAACTTATGTGTTTAAAATGATTCCATATCATCTTGGTGTTTTGATAAATTTTTAATCGGTTTATTGGTAAAATAGTCAAACAAATTTGTTAAAATGCTTAGCATTGCTTTTCTTGAAAACTCATTCCATATAGATTTTGGACCCTTAATAACTTGTCGGATTATGTTATTTTTATAGTGATGATAGATCTGTTTTACTATTTTACTGGTTATTTGATAAAATATGTTATTAAGTACTTAGAAATATTACCGTTGACTGTTATGATTATTTATGACACAATAATGACTTAGTTTAGCCTCAGGATTTTTAGTATAGCTACGAAATTTGTTATTTAATTAATATTAATTTATTAGATACTAGTAATTTGTTTCTATTAAAAGGGTAGAATTGTCAAATTTTTGTCTAGTGGAAGTTTGACTTATAAGAAGGTAAACTATTTCGGTTTAGAGTCTTGTTTGATATTGCATGATATTGATTGTATGACTCTGATAGTAAGGTAACGTCGAACCATGGACCGGCATGTAAAATCCCGGCGTCCGTGTTAGCCGGCACGTAAAATGCGGTGTCAGACAGGGGGTCCGAGAAAAACCCATCCTGTGAAGTCTCGAGCATAACAGTATTGAGAGGAGTGACGACTCCCACCACAGTTAGGGTTTAGGACTACGGTCCTCACCTAACCAGACCCTTACATATATCAGTTGTCATTATTGTTGTGATCTTGTGATGTGCTATGATGGTAAAGCTATGAGGCTTAATTGAACTTGATTAAATAAGCATTAAGGTTACCAAGTATTTAGTAGCAGTAATGAACTTCTGCAAGCATTGAGAATGTAACTTAATGGCTTAGTAAAGGTCAGTAATGAGTAATAAACTTCTATATTGTGCTTGATGATTATTCTGTAAGCATGATTTAACTATCGCATCATAAGCTTGTTGAGAAAATTGTACTCGGCTTTATCGCTGACCGATTTAATCGGCTGTCATCCATATTATGGATGACAGAATTTTGCAGGAAAATTTAGCTCAGGTTTCGATTCAGGCCGCAACTTTAATTATTCTATCGAGGGCTTAGCTTCAATGATTTTACTTGATGACTATATTGTACTTATGTTTTTTTTTTTATCGTATTTAAGTAAACCTTATTTTATATTTTCTCAGTTGTAAGATATATATATATATATATATATATATATATATATATATATATATGTATATATATATATTTATATATATATATATATATATATATATATATATATATATATATATATATATATATATATATATATATATATATATATATATATTACTTATGTTTTGAACAATTTTAGTTTAAATGGTTTTTAGCAGTTCGGCGTTTTACACTTCCGCATTATTTATCTTAAGTATAATTATTAATGTTAAATATGTATCGAGAGTGCCGCTCCTGCTACAATTAGTGTGAACAATCCTCAAATTAAAAGAAAAGTTAAATGGTTGTTACTTCTCAATTCTTCGACCAACAATGGATCCTTATAAATCGTACTTTAAGGTAAATGATTTAGCTTTTTGAATCTTTTTAATATATGAGTGATTCATACTTGCTAACTGGCTATTTGTGGTTCCTTTACTTTTCTTTTCATTCTTAAAGATTAGATGTGTCTTCTTAATGAGAAATTGTACAATGTTTTGGTCTAATGTTTTGTGTAAAATCTATGACTCAATAAGCGCGTTTGGTGCTTCCAAGACTTTTGAACCTCACCAACTCCATCATTCTCTATTTTTGCCAACCTTCGAAAATTCAACCTTTTTATCATATATTTTTTCTTCTAATTGTTCCAAAGCTTATTCCACAAACCGAATTTCATTCACTATGTTAACAGGTTACAAGAATCATGTTTTTTTTTGGATGTATACTCATGTATGTGGTATTGTTTCCTTAAATTTGTACATGGGCTAATATTTTAAATGGTGCATTCTTGACATTTTTGGGTGAATGAGGCAATCATAGAAAACTATCTTCATTTTGTCTTTTCTTTTATCCCTTTAACTTCATCATTGTCTATTATCTTCTTGCTTATATATGTTAAATATAGATTTTGTTATGTTCCATGTGCACATTCAAAAGGAAATTTAGTCAAAGTTTTGATAGATTGCATGTTTAAATATTCTTTGGAGAATGATTTTTTTTTTTTTGTGGTTGTTGGTAATTGTAGATTTGTAGTACTAATTATGCTATGATGTGGATTTCATCAGTGGATAAGTTAGGGAAAAGTTCACTTGTATTGGGTGGCATGTTTATACATAATCGATGTGGCGCTCATATTTTCTTAATTGTGCAAGATGGTTTAAATGTGATTAGATCTAGGATTCAGAAAGTTTGACACTGTGTGTCATTTTGAATGTCAACTTCTAAAAGAATTGGAAACTTTGAGGAGGTTTATCGCCTTTTGAATTTAAGTTCTATTATTATTAGGCTAATTCATCATTGCAAAAGTAGGTGGAACTCTACATATTTAATGCATTAAATAGTTTTGTTGTTTAAGCATGTTTCCTTGAGGTTTAAGTATTTTAAATTAGAGAATTAAATTTTGTGTTCCTAGTCATCAATATCAGACTTTAACCGCTCTAGTGAAAAGTTGAAATTATTTATCATACAACTCTAGCATTCTATGGCTGGCATATTGTTATCTAAGGGAAGCATGAGACATGTAAGTTAGCTATTGATAATGTGTCATATGGACACCACCATTTGACATATGCTGTGATTAATAGCCTTATAAAATATTGTGTTGTGCAAGACCCATCAATTAAGGTGTTTGTGGTGCGGCAGATGGTGTAAAACCATTTTAATGTAAATGTGACTTATAAG
>NC_080055.1:1035881-1045881 GCF_026212465.1 Amaranthus tricolor | reverse complement strand
TGCCCTTTTAAAACAAACCCTTTGGGTTATTTCATATATACTTCCTCATCTAGTTCACCATATAAGAATGCGGTTTTCACATCCATTTGATGGATCTCTAGACGATAAATGCTACTAACAACCTAATTGTGGTTGTCCTTGCTACGGGTGTGTTGATGAAAGTGCCAACACTCTTAATAATGATGATGAATTTAATCACTTAATCGAACACGCATTAGCTTGTACTTTGGAGATGGACTTTGAGGATGTGTCGTATGTGAGTGAAGTAAGGTTTGGAACGATCAATGAGGTGCTTGATGTGGGGCGTTTGAGGCTTCACTAAGGGTTGAAGACCATACCTTGAACGAGGCAAGGCATGGTAGGGTGGTTGCTCGAACAAGACAACATGAGAAAGCAAAACAGGAGGTGAAGAACAGAGTGCTCGTTCGAGTAAGGGATAGTGCTCGTTCGAGCACTTAAGTTAGCAGCCCATAGTAGATTCTGGAAGATGCTGCTCGTGTTTGAGCAGGGGTAGGGCTCGAACGAGCAACTTGCCTAGGATGCTTTTGAAAAGTCCTTGTACCACTAAACGGGCCTTGAAGTTATCTATAGTTCCATCAATCTTCATTTTCTTGCGTAAAGTCCAATTGCAACCGATAGATTTACAAGTTGGAGGAAGATCTACCAATACCAAGTATTATTTCCCATGATGGATTGCATCTCATCATCTATTACCTTTTTTCAAAAGGCACTATCTTGTGATGCCATTGCATCACTGTAAGTCAATGAGTCTCCTTACACATTAAACAAATATGGAACGCTAGAGGAAATTTTATTTCTAGTTCCTTCGACCAAATATACATGGAAATCGGGTCCAAAACTTTTTGCTTTCTATTGTCTTTTATTCCTTTTAGGAATAAATGCAATGTTTTCTTTTTCATCTAGTTGTTGGTTTTCATCGACATTTGGAGGGGTTTCCTGCTGATCATTATCAACACATTCTTCGATACTAACTCGTAGATATTTTTGTGTACTCATTGATGAGAATGTATTCTCACTGGAAAAAATCATTACTAGACTCAGTAATCGAGTGTATCGATATATAGTCATTTTGGTCTATTACTCGTTCACCGAGTTTTTTTCTCTTGTTGTCGGGCACTCTTATAATGGCCCTACAACCCCAAACCTTAATATACTTTTAAGTTTGGCTTTCTTTTTGTACCAAAGTTCACGGAAATTTTCCTTATTGGTTCTAGATGGAACCCAGTTATGAATAAGACAAGCCGTCAACATTGCTTCACCCTAAATCCTTTACTCAAACTAGATAAGGATAACATAGAATTCACCGTCTCTTGAAGAGTACGGTTTTTCCTTTCACCACACCATTTGATTGTGGTGCGTATCCGACTGTTATTTCATGAATTATGCCTATAGATTGGAAACAACAGGGATCACAGTATTCTCCTCTTGTATCCGTTCTAAGTCTTTTAAGTTTACATCCAATTTGTATTTCTACTTCATTTTTGTAAATCTTAAAAGAACTAAAAGCTTCATTCTTTGCATGTAACAAGTACACATAACAAAACTTGGAATAATATCAATGAATGTAATCACATATTTTTTATCTCCTAAAGATGATGTACTATGAAAATCACCCAAGTTACTATGTAGTATGTACCAAATCTAAAATTTTAGATTTTCTAACAACAATTTTAAATAGTATTATAGTGATCTTGTTAAGCATGCATGTTTTACAATTATGTGATTGTTGTGGACCAAAAGGAATTAAATCATGCTTAAACATAAAGGAAACTTTATCAAAATTTAAATGTCCCAATCTAAAATGCAAATCATTGCATATGTTGATAGAAATTTCCACATTACATACATAGATTTTGAAAGTACATACAATTGATAGTTTAAAAAGATTACATTGTATGTAAGCATGACCAATAAACAAGTTATTCTTAGAAATTATAATTTATCCGTTTCAAACATGTAGCCTAATCGGTTCAAGACGAAACCCGAGACAAGATTCCTACTAATGTCGGGAGCATAGTATACCTCTCTTAACACTAAGAGATTTCCCAACGTAAACATGAGTTCAGCTTGTCCTTTTGCATGGACCATGATAGAAACATTGTTCCCCATGTAGACAAACTCTCCATCAACCACATTGTGTAAGGTTTTGAACGAATGTTTGTTTTTACAAACATGTCTCGTCGCTCCTCAATCGATAAACCAAGACATTGGATTATCCTGCACAATATTATTATTAGTATTCATTAAACAAACATCAAATCTATAATGTTCATTTAATATGGAATGATCACCTTTAGTTGATGGGTCCTCACTTTTGGAAGCTTGACTGTTTGTCTTCTTTTGTTTGTTTTTGAAATAAAGCAATTTCTTTATAGATGTCCGGGAATTCCGCATTCCCAACACCTATTCTCAACGGGTTTGCTTTTGCTAGTATTCCCCTTGAAAGACTTCTTTCGTTTTCCACCTTGAGAGGGTTTCCCCTCTTCAATGTTGATTGTGTCAACATTAGGATTTGGATCCTTTTGCCCCTCATGGCCCCTTATGCTAGACTCAACAACAAAATGTTGTCCAAGTTCGATAAGACTTATGTCTTCTTTCTTATGTTTAATAGCGTGTCTAACATCCCTCCATGATGGAGGTAACTTGTCTGATTTGCTGGATACTATAAATATTTCATCCAAACATATGTCGTGAATTTTCATGTTAGCATACATGCTTTGTAATTCTTGGAATTGATAAACAATGGGGAAAGCATTGAAATTACTTACAAGGTATTTCTTAGAACTCGCTTCCTCGGCCATATATTTGTCTTCAAGCACATCCCAGAAAAGTTTTTCCGACTCATGAAATTGATATACATCAAAAAGAGAATCCTTCATTTCGTTCAAAATATGTCCCCGACATATGAAGTCATCATTATCCCACTTCTCCTTTTCTTTGCTTGTTCCAAAGTTTCATCATCCAATTCCTCCGGCTTAGGAGTGCTTATGACATAAGCCAAATTAAGAGTGGTCAAAAGAATGAGCATCTTCTTATGCCAACGACGAAAGTGCATACCAACAAATTTGTCCAACCTGGTAAAGTTAGAAGTTCCTTCATGCTTGCCATGATGAAGATGATATCACAATAGATTATTGCAAAATAATGTTATTACAAATGTGTTACAAGTATGAATACTACACTATTTGTAATTCCTTGAAGTTGGCTTTGAAACTCTTCTAATTACCAAAAGAACACCTCGAAGATTAGTTTGCGACAACAAATTCAAGCCGCTCGGAAACCCGATATTGATAGGAGGCGTGAGTACATTTTCCTATTGTGATATTTCTCTCACAAGGATGTTTGGGATGATTATGAAATTCACAATGAGATACAATCTATACAGCAATATCCTAGCACAAAGGTAAGTTAGTTGTAATGTGTTTTAGTTGCTTTTTTTTTTGACTGATTACAATTGTTAGGTAACACCCATATTTATACAACAATAATGTCGGTTACTCTTATTTATCTAAAGTATACTACAATGTCGGTTATATTAGCTAGATTTTTTCATCCATTTATTAGATATTTTCTTTAGATTTTTCTAGATTAGTTCTAACAATTGGAACATTCAGCAACTTGGTTTATGCAGGTTATACTGCAATGTCCACCTATTTCTGGGATTTTGATATTGATTCTCATGGTGTTCACTGCTCAAGGAAGAAAAGTTGATTTGACTTTTAAAAATGTTTTGGTTTCTATTATCGTCGTTTTCATTTATTACTTAATTTGTTGAGGGTGACTGGAAAATAAGAGATGTATCTGATTGATGTATATGTGCAGGTTTTCACTGCTTAGGGGCATTGTGTTACACAATATAGTTTCCGATGTATAACCTATATACTTGTCTGTGTTTGGAAGAAGAGGGGAGAGGGTTGTAATAACTAACACAAATATACAGTTAAACTAAAACAAGAAATTATTGAAGCGAATCTGTTACAAGCCAGGTATTTTAGACCATTGAACTTATCCCTTCTAGAGGTTGCGTGAAATTGCTAACTGCTTAAGATCATGTGCCTACTAGCATCACGTCTTCTAATATGTTACATTGACTGTAAATTATGCAAAAGTTTTCTATTAAATCCCTTCAATTTGTCGAAGATCTTATATTTGATTTGAAAATTTTGTGGCGCAATTTCTTCTTAATTATATAGCTTTGACTTGCAGAGTATTTCCTGCAATGCCAACTGCTGTATGATTGTTCTTCCTTTACTGAAAAAATCTCCTAGAATTTGTTGCACTAATTAAGGTTTGTGTAATGTCAGTAGATTTGTTATTTACTCTCAAGGAAGTGCTTGTTCGTTGTAGTCTGTCTTCCAACAAGGGTAATAATAGTGCGATATGATTAAACCTATAAGGTTTTGTTCTATATATTTTGCAGATTCTGTCATCATTCAAACTTGAGATATGTGACTGGTACATAACTCTTGTTGCAGATTCTGTCAGACCCCACTAAGAGAGCCCTTTATGATCAGTATCTGCTGACTACTAGACACGTTGCACAGAAAGTTTCGCGTGAAAGTTTAAATTATCATATGCATGCCACAAACGTGACCAGAATAAAGCAGATGGAGGTTGTTGAATGGTTGAGGTGGTATAGATATGCTGTGAAAGATATACTATCAGAGAGAAGTTTGCCTGCTGGTTCGGGTTATTTTGATGTGCTGCAAAGAGAATTCTATTCAGCTATACATTCAGCATATTTTGGTCCTGAAATTCAATCACTGGACGTTCTTCCCGATCGTTTCGAAGCAGAGGAGAGGTCTATATGTGAAACAGCTGAGGTTCTGCACTTGGTATCAGGGCGTGATCATTTTGGGATTGTCCGGATTGCAGATGATGTTCTTGAGTTATCTGATGTCTCTTACAAAAAACTAGCCAGAGGACATATTGATTTAGATTTGTCTCAATCTGCCAACAACTCGGACTGCCAAACAAATTTTGCAGATAAAGCAGCGATGAAACTGCCCCCTCGGACCATGGGAGGTATTAGATGTCATGCTTCAGATGCTTACAAAGACTTGGAATTGCATATATGCGGGAGACTGGTTGCTGTGGCAACTAGAGTCCCTTCAAAAGCTTCTTTTGGTGCAAAAGAACCTTCTGCTGATACTGACAAGGATATTTCTCAAGATAAGATACATGTTTTTCTCAGTTCACTTGAACAACCTGGGATTGCGGATCATTACAATTTCAAGAAAAGCACTTTGCATGGTTCAGATTCAAAGAACTTATTGGGTACTGTAATAGGGCTAGGAACTAATCCTGATGAGAGCTCTTGTGATGTACTCAATGGCAATGGATTCAAAACTCATGTAATTCTCAAGCACAGGACACCAATGGTTTGTCTTACTACATTCCCTTTGCTGTTTCTTAATTATGGGTTTCTCTTTTATTTATTTATTTTTTTTGCAGTTGTATCCTCCTAGATGACTTATGACTGATATATGATGAAAAATTATGAAAATCTCTTCACTTAAGTTTACAGTATACTTAAATGTTAAAGCTCCTGATGGGAGTTTCATCTTGAATAACCATTATCACTGCTTCACCTCTGTACATGTGTGACTGTACATGCTTCTATTGAAGCTAAGAAGATAGACTCGGTTATGACTCTGTTTTTCTCACTCGTTTGTATTTAAGCTAAGTAGTTAGATTTAGTCATGACTTATGATTTTTTTTTTCTCAATAAATAGATAGGCTTTATCTTCTTATTTTTTACTAGAGATATACTATATTATTTTGATGGGGCTAAATATCTATAGCTCTTTGGTTTCGGATTATAATGGACTAAAGTAAAATTGTTCATTATATCATGCGTACTTCTTATTTATGTGAAGTTGCACATGATGTTTGCTACCAATGGTCAATCGGAAATAACCTTTTTGTTAGTTTTATCACTAACAAGGGTAAGGTTGCGTACATTCGAGCCCCCAAGCCCACTCTAGGTGGGAACCACTTAATGGCATTGGGGTAATGAAATGTTGTTGATATAGTATTATGATTGTTGAACAAAATAGTTGCAATAATTACCTAGATTGGTTTTGCTGGTTTAATACTTGGAAGGTTATTTTTTTCTGGTAGTTGTCTTGTTCCTGATCATTATCATTGTTGAAATTGCTATCACAACCTGCAAAGAGAAATTTTATAACCTAAATTCCTCTTTTAGGTGAAACACGTACACTGGTTTCAGTTGGGTGATGAAGTTTCTATTTGCGAGTGTAGATGCACCAGGGCTCGATTGCCTCCTAGCAAGTAAGTTTTTTCATTAACAAAAGGCCATGAATGTTGACGAATCTGAATTCCATGGTTGACTCTATATTCGAATGTTATCTCTCTCTCTATATTGGGCTTGTAGTGAACATTGACTCCACTTACTCTCCCTAGAGTTTGAAGATTGATGTTAGTATAATCCAGATGGTTATTGTTGAAAAATGTGCTTTTTTGGTGGTGAGTGCATAACAACTTGGAAATTCAAAATTTTAATCACTATAGATTTTTATAAGCCTGAGCCTGTCTGACAGATGCGTTGTTATCTTCCCCCAGAATCCAACTTTTGGAATTTGATTGTTTATGATTGACTAGAAGACTTGCTAATCTTATAATCCCCTTTTGCCCAAGTATAAAACAAAAGTGTATTGGTGTTAGCCTTATTCTGTGTAGATGGAAGCTGCAATATATACGGGACCAAGAGAGCTAAACTATTTATTCCATTTTTATTGTGACCTGTTCGCACAATTTGGTAGCAGTGTGCTTTAAGTTGCAAGTTGTACAAGTGTTAACACCTCAACTCTCATAAAGTCATGTAGTTAGTGTAGTATCAATTGGTTGTGAATTATTTTGAAATGGCTCTTATATGTATAGATTCTTATAAAAGAATAACACTGCAAGGTAAAGTATTTAAAGCAGTATCCTATGTCCCTTATTATTTCTTTGAAATTTGAAATGACTCTCAGATAAGTTACATGTTTTCTTGCGAAAACCCTTATGCTAAGCAATGGGATTGAATATAGATGGCCTTTCAATGGCGTATGGGCTTCTGCTTGACATGTGTTGGAAGTTTTACTTCTAATGATATATAGCTTATAATCTCACATTTCTTTTTCTTTGCAGGTTTTGGCTGTTTGAGCCACGCTGCAACACACATGATATTGGTGGTTGGTACGTGGAAACTTATGGAAGGGATAGAAAAAGTCGAACTGTTCCTTCACAAAGATACTGGGATGGATTCAATGTTCATCAAGAATTTGATAAGTAAATCTTATATCATCTTAAAATTAATTATATTGTCTGGAATAGGATTTTTTTTTCCAATTTTCTAATTAGAATTTGCTCTTTACCCTTCATCTTTTTTTATTCAGGAGACTCCATCCTGCAGTTTATTTGCTTACTCTTGCATATAGGACTCTTGACATTGAAAATGCAAGAAGAACAAAGCGAACTTTTTGGGATATTACTGGAGGAAAATTGTTTAAAATGTTTCACTGGTGCAAGAAACTGGTTTAGGGGCAGTATAAGAACGTAAGGCTGTTGGTTGCTGTCATCTCAACTTGAGTTTTTCTATAGGTGGCCTTCGGTGGTTCCTGAGGGGGTTGCTTCTACGAAGTTTTTTGGATGTTGTCTTGTTTGCTGTCCCAAGATCCTTCCGTAAGATTTGCCATTCTTAAAACTCACCTGTGTTCCTAAATCGAAGTCCATGGGAGTTGGGAAAAACACGGTAAGCAATTGCTCTATCTAGTTTTGGGTTATATCTGTTGTCCTGGACCTTTCTGGAAAAGCATGATAAAATAGAAAGCACTAAATCATTCTGCATGAAAATAATCAATTGGTTGCCAGAAACACGATTTGACTGTTAGGCTGTTGACCTTTCAGAGTTTTTGTAAATCAAGGTTAATGAAGCTATGCTCGAGTTTTTGCCGAACTACTTTTCCTTTTTTTTTAATTTTTTTATTAATTTTACCAGTTTCGGCATGTTTATGTCACACCTGCGTTTATGAAAGCACGGATGATGACCTTTGAGAGGCGTATTGAGAAAATTAAGGTTTATGAAGCTATAATCAACAGCGTATTGACAAGCCTGGTATAAATTGAGGTATCTTATTTGGAAGAAAGACTTTTAACAAGATAATACTGAGAAAGCAATCATTCTTTTGATGGAGGGACAATCCAAACCGTTGGAGAGCAGGAATGGCAATGGCAGAAAATCCAAGGAAAGTTAATTTTGACAAAAATTTTGGTGCGAAACAGGGAAATATGGGACAGAATACGGAGTGGGCAAATGGGGGCCGTTTTGAGCTCAATCACCCAGTGCATAAGGGAATAGCAATAGCGGAGGATTCAACTAGAAGTATCGAAAATTGGACGTACCAATTTTTGATGGGGAGAGTTCGAATGGTCGGATAATGACGGCAAATGAGTACTTCAAAGCGACTATAATAAGCATGAAGGGATAAGCATTACTCATGTATTAATGGGACAATCCAAATTGATTGTTGTTGAGGAAGAAGAGGAGATAATTGAGGTCATGGTGATATTTTGGACATTAGACACTTAAATTAAATACGTTCTTAAGGCATGGATTCCTTCTCGCCATACCAAGAATTTAATTACACCTTTTAATCTCTTTCTTCGATATTATTTTGTATCAATTTTATTTGATGCTCTTTTCTTCTATTATTTACATACAAATTATCTATCAAAAGATTAAAAGATTAATTATATAATGCTGATAATTTATTGCAAATCATTGTATCTTAAAAGTGTATTTCAGGTTTTAAGCCTAAACACTAAGTAGGTGGAATAACGTTTTTAAGAATACTAGACAGTATCTTGTTTTGGTATCAAGTTTTCGTAGATAGTATTGTCTTAAAGTATCTTCAGTTTAAGGTTATTTATTTATTTTAAGTTAATTAAATTCGTTGTAATTTCAATTTCTAGAAATTTGTATTAGGCTGCAAAACACTTGTAATCTTAATTCGGTACTTGTAATCTCTATTAAGTTTTATTTATATAAAACAAACATCAATCTAAAAGGTTACTTTAGATTTAACCGTAATTATAAGCCTAGTGTAAAAACAAGGCCGTATCATATCACATTGGCCATATTGTAAAGGTTTTTAAAATAGACGAATTGATATTTCATGTGTTGTGGAGGAAAGCGTCAATAGAAACACAAGAAAAAACACTCTTAGAAATAAAACATTCTTTCAATCACAAACATCACTTCCATTAATTCCCATAACTACTTAAGAACAGAGTTCTTCCAGGAGCAAAAAAGAATACCAAAACCAACATTGAAGAATAAATAAGCACAAGAAAGTATTTACCTACTTCTTTAGAAATGTTCAAGAAATGTATTTTGTTACCACCCAAATTCTGGTGGTAACAATCATAGGGTCTTGTTATCCTCAAGAAATGGCTTGGGTTATCCAAATCCCTAAACAAACAGACTTTTATAGATTGAGTTTACTCATTCAGTTTTCAATGTTCTATATCAATAGCTTCTTGATTTCCCTTATAAGAAAGCCTGACAAAATAGTGTTCATGTCTTTGAGACCATATTAAGTTAAAGTATTATAGAAAAATCACAAATTTTTGTGAGAGACGGTCTTTTTGAGAGACTATTTCTAATTAGGCTGGCCGAAAAAGAAAAATATAAAATAAATTTTTCGGTAAGCATTAAGAATACTATAAGTAGGTATTTAGAAAATTGTAAATACTTAAGAATTTACTTGGTTGGTACTAAAGATATTGTAAGTAGGCATTAAAGATAAGATAAGTAGGCTAGTAGGGTAACTTTTTTGATAGGCATTATGAATATTGTAAGTAGGCATTATAAGTACTTTTTCGGTGGGCATTAAGTATAATGTAAGTAGATATTAAGGATAATGTAAGTAGACATTAAAGAACAGTAAGTGGACATTAAGGTTTAATGGGTTGG